>NC_053427.1:4659521-4694816 GCF_007990345.1 Gossypium hirsutum
GGCCCAATAGAGAACCAATATATGGAGGTTCGTGTAGGAACATTTGTCGCCCAAAATTCCTCCTCTACCATGTTTGAAAAATGTCAAAGCTAATTTATCTTACATGCCTAACCTACGCCAATCGAGACACTGTTCCAAGCTTCTCTCCTTGGATTTATTTCCACCCTAATGAAGCTTACCTCCATCGTCTGTCAGTTGGTTCTTTGTAATGGGCACTACTGTACATGAAGGGAGAAGATCCAAGCCAGTTCCTATAAGGTACGGGTTCAAACCTTCCCCAAGCGGTGCAAATGTGGTAACTATTGGCTAGATCTTCCATAGACGAAGCAACCAAGGAAAGAGAAAGAAGGAGATTGCAAAACTCCCAGTTATTTGCATGTAAACCTATGTTGGGTGCAACCTATCAGACATAGCGATATGGGTTTTACCCCTTCAATGGAGCGGCAAAGCTAAGTAGAATTCATCAACATTTCATTAGGAAGATAGGTGACATGTTGGTGACTGGGGAGCATGTGACTTTAAGGGTCAGCAACTTTAATGGAATTACATAGTATGTATTTCTCCGAACACAGTGGAGTTCATGGTGAATGCATCCAGAGCTAGAGTTCCAAGGTGGGATAAACCTTGTACCTATTCATCTTGCATGGCCATGCCATGTATTCAAAACCTGGACTAGTCTTGCAAGGAAGTGGAGAGATAGGAATTAGAAATGGACACTGCCAAGAGTAGATTGTGATGGGATACAGGCCTCAGTTTTCATAGTTGCAGCGGAGTATTTGGGTTTCACGACCATTGTTGAGCCGCCATGCTCAACTATTTCAGGGAATGGGGTCCGAAGATTAGTTATAACTTGGCAGATGAGATCAAGAAGGTGGAAAAGTATTGCCTGGAAAGCTTAAAACTGCTTTGAGAAAATTTATTAATGGCTTCCAGATGAAGTGCTAGGGCAAGAAGGGCCAACGGGTCTAAGTGAAAGGAACTGGACGGGAGACGAGGTTTAGAATGCTGCTTTGAATTTAAGCCTTGTTATAATTATGCCAAGGTAAGGAAATTTACAAACTTTATGTTAATCCCGATACAATGTCATAATTCAATGTAAATTGTTACTTTTATTCTTATAAAATAAAATAACAAAACTAAGAAATTTGACAAAACTAAACAAGTATAGTTATTTATTTATCAATGGATATTTTATTTACTCTTAAGTTTATGTTTATAATAAAATATAAAATTTTACTCGTATATATACACATCTCACACTTGGTATTTAACCAATGTGGGATCAAAGCTTTACTTTTCCTTAACAAATATTTCCAAGTAGCTTACTTTGAGTATCAATTTCTCATTCACCACTCAACTATTTTGAGTATATGTAATACCGTTGTAAAGGTCTCATGGAGTAAAATATAAGATCATAATTTATAATTCAACTCTCTAACTTAACTATGAGAATTGCCTGAAAGTCCATAATATACAATTTTTCCAACAGGGTCAAGTCCGATGTATTGTCATTAAACAATATCCTGTCTCTATTTTTGGGATGAACTACTTCGATAGCCAAGACAAACTATCCCCTAACTAGACTTATAGACGACATAATGATCCTTTACTTATTTGAATCAATTGCTCAATTTGATTTGGGACTATGGACAATTTAGATTACATACTAATAAGAAAAGTTATCTTCTCGCATTATAATTCATTCTTATAATGCAACTTATGTTAGTTAAAGTTAGGTTATTAAGGAACATATATTTACTTATTCATTTGTTTTCATGCACAAACCATGAGGCAATCATCCAATATAATTAATCAAACAGTAATAATTTTAGCTGAATTGTTGATTATCCCTAAGGATCACTTGTTCGTGTTTTGAACAGTCAGTTCATATAGAATTTATTATTTTACCGGTTATGGTTTGATTTTATTTATGTATGTTTGACTATGGATTATTGGTTGCAATTGGTAAGAAAGGCTAGAATTGGACTGAATGAAATGTATAATAATGTGTAAAAGAAGCCCGTGTGAACTTAGAAAAAGCTTATGGTACGATTGGCATGCTAATAGGTTTTGTGCATGCTTGTACGGGATTTATTTCAAATATTAACGACATCCAACATTCGTTGCCGATTCTCAGGCATTATGTAACATTTGTATAGCTCATATGAATAACCTAATATGTCATGATTTTGGTTTAGCCAAGATAGGTAACCATATGTATATAATGTACACAACTCAAATGATCACTAGTATGGTGTATTACTATGTATCCAAGTTTGTTTACTAGGGCTTATCGGGCAAAATAGTTTAAATGGAATTGGAATTTGAAATGTGATTAAATGAACTTGTACCCAAATTGGAAAGTCACTGAATGGATTGAATTGAAGGTACAATTTTCATGATCATAATAGCACCAATGATTATTGAATTATGTATACCTATTAATATCTTATGGTTGTTGATTGAATATGCATTTGAGATAAGTTACATAAAAGTACATGAATGGCATGTTAAGTGCTTGTAGTATTAAATATATTGATTACAATGTTCACTTGTTGGGTTTTTATTTCAATGTCTAGCCAAACTTATGTCAAGTTAAGGTAACTTAAATGTTTAGTAACAATAAGGTAAGCTTTATAATACATACAACTTACTAAGTGACCGCCGCTAAACGTATGAACGTTTTAACTAGAAAATACCACACCAAAAATAATAAATTAAGTAAGCAGTATCCATAAGTATACGGGTCAAATTGTAATATAGTAAGTGTTACAACGAAACATAGGGAAGTATTCCGAGGATCGTACCCAAGGATTACAGATTGGAGAATCTTATTATTAAATTAATACAAATAATAATTACTAATCAATCGATTTACAAGTTAGTATGTGATCCAAATTAAGTAGTGATTAAACTAATTAAATTACTAAACCTAAATTAACCTAATGAATTCCTATTCTAGTTCAACAATGCAAGCCTCTAACCTATTATCATAAATTCTAATTAACATGCAGAAGATTAACTAATTTCAGAAACTTTAGGATTTTAGTGAATTTGCTATTAATTAATCAATATTACCTCCTGCCTCTATTAATTAACTAACACAAATATCATTATCTCCGACCTTGCTTTCTTACCGAGATAAATTATGATTAACTGGAAACTTATCTCCCAACCTTGTTTAACCGCATTACTTTCCAGGGTCGTCAATCCTAGAGTTTAGCACACATAATTATACCAACTAATTCTATAATAACTCTTATTCTCAATTAATAATCAGAACCATAACTGAATCATGCAAGATAGAAAAAAGCACAAATTTATGTTATACTCATACAAACGTTAATTGTCAGATAAATGAAATATAAATAAAATAAATAAAAGAGTAAGAGAATGCTCATAATATATTGAAGCGCAGTTCTGGACAATCTCTGCTACAATTGTCTCACGTCGAAATAGATTTCCGACTACAGAAAATAAATACTAAAGAAAATACAAAGAAAACTATGTGGTAGGTCTAAAAATTTGATGTCCATTAAGGTTACAGAACCTCTTTGTATAGGCTAATTTTGGTGTCATTATGCCTAAATACCTTTTATACTTGGTGCTAGTAATACATAAAATATGAGAAATCTGTCAAGATACGACTACTAACATCATCACTGCTTGCCCCTATATTCAGGCTATGTTGCAACACAGTCAGGCTACATCTACATAGGGTGTGTTGCAACATGGGAAGCTATATTCAACACAGTCATATCGACATAAGGAAGTGTGTCCGACACACACCGATTCTTAAGCTTGGAGTTCTGGTTTCACATTTGTGTTCAGAACTTGGTATGTTTCTTAAGCTTTTCAGCTTAGAAATGCCATCCTACACATTCAAATAGACTGATTAGCATTGCCTAAGGCCTGTATTGCCTAATAGGTCAACTAATATAAATTATTGCGTAAAAATGCTTATTTTGCTAATAATCTAACCTAAGCTACTAAAGCTAAAATGTAATAATTAAATATAAAATATTTACCTAAGCTACTAAAGCTAAAATGTAATAATTAAATATAAGATATTTATAAAACAAGCTCGTAAGTGTTGAAATGTACTTAAACTACCATTATAATTGGCGACGGGTCCACTAAGCATCCTATATGCTTACCTTCGTTGTTTACTTTCCTTTGTAGATAGTCGCCTTATGGAACTTGTTAAGCCGATCCTCTAAAAGCTCACACCATCACCTAATTGGTAGTTAAGCGATCATTTGAATCTAGAGTTGTTGCATGTATATAAGTGTCTTGGGTGTACCTTAGTATTTAAAAGTGTTACAACTTGGCTAGTATGACATCTCATTTTGTATAATGTTTGTTTTTGGGGTACATGTATGGTATTGTTATATTTTATGCTAGATTAAGTGATGATCTATAATCATATGTTTGGCATGTGGAATGAATAGATTGAGGTAGAAAGTAGCTTGTTAATGAATATTGAGATGGATATATATTTGGAATTTATACTTGTAATATGTATTTATACTTACTTGTCAATGTCCATGCTAAAGGCTTATAAGCTATTGTTGTTATAATGTGGAAAATTGTATGTACTGAATGTCGAATGACATGTTTAATATGTTTGACAAAGGTAAATTTTGGTATTTGAATACATGTAATGTCATGAATTGGTTTTGAATAGATTGAGATCATGTTTGAGTTGGATTTAGTTGGAATTGGTTAGGTAATTGTTAACATGAAATGGTATGAATTTGACTTGGTTTCAATAGTATAAGATGGTATAAATAAAATAGCATTACATATATTGAAATGGAACCAAAATGGTATTTTTACCAAAAACAGAGACTTCATCATGACACAAACATCCAACGCTGCAATGTAGTGCCGACAACGAGTGACGTCGTGACGTTGGTGTGATCAAATTCGTGATGTGGCTTACTGAGTTGGAGACGTCACGACGTGGAGATTGTGAAGTCGCGACGTCAGCCCTGAATTTTCAAAAAATTACAGTTTGGTCTTAATTCAAGCTTAGGTTAACAAAAGAGCTTTGTAAGCTTGTGTAAGACCCAAAAATGATTGTGTAATACATTATGTACTTGAATGGTATTTATTTATGTATTTATATGATTATATGTTACAAGATGTTTTGAATTTATTAGATGTAGCATCGGTAACTTGGACCTGAGACCAAGTCAGGTATGAGGTGTTACGGTGTGTCTCTCTCACATCCCTCATGAATTCCTCAAGATTGACCACTTGACCTTCCAAAGCTAATAGCATATCCCTCAATTGGCTAGCTTTCTAACCTTCCCACTAGTCTTCATTGACTCAATCTGATTGTCTACTCATTTTATCATCTCGACCGGCACCTTCGAACCTTAGCTTGGGATACCAATTGTCACGAGCTAGAACTTTAGTCTCCTAATTCCTGTGGCTTTAAGTGATTTCTTGGGTTCAAATTCGCCTAAGTCAGCCTTACTCTTACAAAGTGAGAATTCACAATAAAAATTCTCCAAAACAACTCAGAGACAAAGAATCAATGAAAGAACAAAAAAGCCACAATAAAGCAACACTCACAAGGTGTTTGAGTGAATTCTCTCAATATTATTCAATTACTATGAGTGAGTACAATAGGGTTGATGAGATGATTACAAATTAGGGAGAATGTCTCTATTTATAATGAGCTCCCTAGATCCAACAGTACAGTTTAATTTACATCACGGCCAAGATCAAAGCCAATCTACAAATTGAGATTCTTAAGGTATTTACACAATCCTCTAAGATTCCAAAATCAAATCTATTAATATTATAAATATTCTAAGATTAGTTTTCATATTACCATGGCAACTTAGTTTTCCTAATGTTCATTAGACCACCAGATTCAAGTAGATGGGCTGCTCCATATGTTCCATGAATCGGTAAGTTCAATGGGTCAATGAGCCCGTTTAATCAATTAACCTCCATGGACACTTGTGTAATCATGGATTTTGATTTGCGCCTAAGTCACTAATATTAGGTAACTTTGTTATCTTATTTTCGGGTGTTTTTATTTCTCAAAGTATTATGGGTTGGAAGCCCTCAGATTAAGTCATTTTATAAGTTGTCTATCTTATTTAATAAGTGATTATAGCAAAATAAAAAGATTTTCATTTATTTTATTATATTTGTTTTTCTTAAATTTTAATAAGTTTTCCAATTTAAACATAACTATGAATAAATGAAAGTTTCTTCCAATATATTATTTTCTTTAATTCAATTATGTATCTAAAAATTATTATTTTTTAATTATGTTGTAAGCATAAAAATTTGGGTTCGATCTCAAGTATTTCAATTTTCTCTCTTAATTATTAATAAATAATAAATAATTTTTAAGGTGATTCCTTCATTTCATTAACTATGAAAATTAATAAGATGTATTTTCATACCATGATTTTGTATATTTTATTTTTTAATTCTTTTTATATTATTTCGATCAAATTTATTATATGATTGAATGTTTTGATAATAAAAAAAATAGCATATAAAATAGGGTTTTATATAACCAATCCAAACATACCATTTTATGAAGAGAGTACAAAAATTTATTAAATTTTAAAAGAGTTAAAATAGATTTTAAAATATTAGTAATATAATACTAAGCTCTAAGAGTACATTTTAATATGAGGATTTTAAAAGGGTTAAGATTTTATTATGTGTTTTTAAATTATATTTAAAAAATTAAAAATAAATAATAAAATATGTGAAAAAAATTTCAACCTCAACCGTCAATGTATCAAATTACATTATTAATAATCCCAACTCTTATAATTAATTATTGTTTGATGTTATGTATATACGTTTTCCTATCCATATCCGAAGTTCGTGGCTGCCCCTTTGAACAATATTGTCTCCAAGATTCGAACTTTTGATACAATGTCTAGAACTACTCATAATCCCTCTCAAACCTATAAATAGAAGAATAATGCCGTTAGTGCACTCGAATTCACATCCTATTTTATTGGCAATAATATTCATGTTAATTGAGCTAAGACTCAATCGACATAATCTTTTAATTTTTGAATTGATAGCATTTTTACCTTTTTGAAATAAATATAGAATTCTTTTAGCTTGTTCAAATTTTTTTCAAAAAAATATTTTTTATTTTATTAAAATATATTTTTTTATTTCTATGAATATATTAATATTAAAATATATACTATAATGTGTAGTATCTAATTAACACATGTACTTTCATAGCAAAGAGGGCTCCTAATGGACAAAGGCTTTGAACTAAGCATTTGAACCGCACCCAATTTACTTAAGTCTCTACCTATATATGATAGCAGATTTTCAAAATTTCTGGATGTTGGTTTTTTTTTTCTTTAAATAATTTCATTTAATCACAACTGCTCTTTTTAATACAATGCCTAAAACTACTTTTAATGCATTCGAACATATGTTTTTCTACACTAGTAACAATGCTTATATCAATTAAGTTAAGACTCAATCGTGGGATGTTAGGTGTTACATGAGCTATAATCGAAAATAACTATCGAGGTTCCATCAAAGAAACTGTGACGTTATTCACTGAAAAATTTGCAGGCTTATTTGAACTATTTGTCATATTCCTAGCATTAGAGAAAGCAGGCTTTTTGGGAGAATTTAGAACCGTGAGCTCATTGGTAAGCATCGCAACAACTTCCGACATTGTCGGTCTGTCGGCTGCCATTTCTTGAACACAAAGAAGAGCCACATTAACGTATCTCTGCTGCGTAGGACATGGAACCTGGTCTTTCAATTTAGGATCCATCAACTCAACAACTCTATCTCCTTTCCACAGTTCCCATGCCTGAAGTGAAGCCAACATGATTGAATGTAAAACTGGAGGTAAATGGGAAAAAAAAAAAAAACCAAGTTTCTCGGATTCAAATGAGAGTATCAAGTTCGGGTTTAATGGAGAAAGTTTGTGACTCACATGTCCAATTAGATTAAGAGAACTGCAGTGGTAAAAGCCAGTGTTCTTCTTGCCACTTATTATCTCCAACAGCAGCACACCGAAGCTGAACACATCAGATTTAATGGAGAAAAGACCCTCCATGGCATATTCAGGCGACATATAGCCACTGTATGTTCATCATTTTAACACAAAGGCAATTAGATTCTTAAGTGAAAGAGACATAAAAATAGCAGATGCCAGACAGTATTGTAAGTTTCTGGAGGTTTGAAGTTCGCTTACTATGTTCCTACAATCCTATTGGTATTTGCTTGTAACTTGTCACCACCAAACATTCTTGCCAACCCGAAATCCGATATTTTCGGGTTCATTTCACTGTCTAACAGGATATTGCTTGCCTTGAGATCTCGATGTATGATTCGTAATCTTGAATATTGGTGAAGATACAGAAGCCCTTGCGCAATCCCCTCGATTATTTGAACTCTTGTTCCCCAGTCTAGTAATCCTTCAATGTTTGAACCTGTTACAATTTTGCAAAAAAAAAACAAAAATGTAGCATACCAAAGTAAAATCTTGGCCAAAAAGGAAGTTTTAAGGATTTATAAAATCACAAACCGAAAAGAAAAAAATCCAAGCTTTTGTTAGGCATGAACTCATAGATCAATATCTTTTCTCCTTGTTCTAAACAGCAACCTAATAGTCTAACAAGGTTCCTATGTTGAAGCTTTGCTATAAGCATCGTCTCGTTTTTCAACTCTTCTAGCCCTTGTCCGGACCTTTTCGAAAGCCTTTTCACTGCTATTTCTTTTCCATTTAATAGTTTTCCCTGCAAGCGAAATCATTCAAAACCTGAACTCCTTTTCTGGTAATAGTCTTAAAATATGATAGACTACATACCTTATAAACAGGTCCAAATCCCCCCTCTCCTAGCTTATTCTCCAATGAGAAGTTTTCGGTAGCTGTCGATACACTAGCAAAGCTAAACAACGGAAATGCACGGTCCTTCCTCCGTTTTCCAGAGTTTTCGGAACCTGGAAATTCACTGCTACTAGTTGTGATGCTCATCTCCATATCAAAGAGTAGTATATCCTGACTTGGATCTTCTCTGTCCCCTGTTTCCATAGACAGAGAGGTCTGCATATGTAAGTACATCCATTCGCTACGAGTTGCAAATCAATTCACAAAGGCCGATAAGAAACAAAGTACCTTTGTTTATAAAACTCTTCTTCCACCGAATAACAATGTAAGATGCAGGAAGAACCACCAATAAACAATAGGAATTGCAATTATCCATAGGTACCAATTGGCTCCTAGAACTCGAATTTGAGGAAGTAAGTATGTGAAACAATTTAATGGTCAATTTAGTTAAAAGGTTTTTTACAAGTACCTCTTCCATTGTCAAATTCAGAAGCTGCAAGTTTGATGAAGATTGTACGTCCATTTGGATCCTTTGCTGACAGTTGTTCAAGACCAAGAATGTCTCCATACCATCTTAAGCAATTGCCACTTGTGTTATATGCATATGCACTGCAAGTGCAGTTACTCAAGCAAGCTTCTCTGCATGCTTTTGGGTCGGAGTTTGAAACTTGAGGGCCTGATGGGAAATTATATGATGAATTGATTTGCTGAGTTGAGCTTACAGGATATCTCACATCATTCATCCTGAAGAACATGTCTCTATTATCTCCATTCCCACATGTTAGGGCCACTCTCCTCATACATCCACCATCCTGGCCTTGTTGCTTTCCGGATGGATAAAAACCTCGCAAGCAACTGCAACTGCGGGTATCCTCACTGCAGCTGCTGAATAGACCACAAGAGTTTAAAGCCTCACAAAATTGTCTTGGTTGAGCCCAAAACAAAGCCCATTCTTGAGAACTTCCAAGCCACGAAGATTCTTTTAGACGTCCGTCGATGTCGAGGATAAATCTAGTTATAGTTTCGGGATTATACAATGAATACCAAAAATACGTTTCGTTTTCGTCAGTATACAAGCTGTAGTTGAAGATGTAGTTCAATCTCATTTCAGGCATCAAAACAAAAATATGCCCATTCCAAGGCCCACTACTCCATAACGTTTGACTACCCCTCATGAGTAACACTGCATTTGAATTTTTAGGATCCATTTTCAACTCAAAATCCCCTTTATTTGGGTCCTCTTCATCTAACCAAGATGTTAAAGACCAAACTTTTCCAGTTTTATTATTGTAACCAAGCTTCATCCCAGGCAAAAACATGTTTAAAGGGGAATCAAAGCTCTGCCATAGTATATCAAGGTTCCCATTTCTTAAAACCAAATTCCCAGAATTGAACAGCGTTGCGCTCACGTTTTGGCTTGATGATGGATCATCACTCACTCTATAAGTTGTTCTGTCATTCACAATCATAAGGTATCCATCGCCATTGATGGTGAGGATCATGGATGAACCAGTGAAAGGAAGGTCTCTATTGGCAACCCACACGATATCCTTGGTTGGAACATTTTTCATCCGAACCACTAATATACATTTGTTGATCCTAGTGAAAAGAACCCTAATTCAAAGGTATTTAAAGAAGATGTTAACTGACCTGAGGCCGTCATGTTTTGACCTTGGAAAAGGGTATCAGTGGCCGAAACTGTTCCATTGTAAACCTGCAAGTAAAAGCATGAAAAAACAAGCAAGGAAATGCATGGAAATTTTCTCATGGTTGCCATGTTCTTTTTGCTAATATTGAAGTCAACCATTAATAGTTATTGTTGCAGGTCATCCTTTTCCATATGGATTTCTGATTTTAAGTAAAAGAACACCATTGTGCACGCCAAGCTTGACCAAAGACTTTTCCCTAAAATGGAAAATTTTCCATTTAGGCCCTATAAAATTTTTAAAATTTTAAATTAATAAAGGTAAATTATATTTTAACCCCTAAAAATAATAAAAATTTAATTTAACCCTTTAAAGATTATAAAGCTACAAACTATTAAATAATAAATTACATTTTTACTATTATAAAATTACAAATTAATTTCAACCCTCTAAAATTTCCCCTGTCTATCATTGGCAAATCCCCCGGCCACCCCCCAAAACGATTGAGATAATCTTCGGTTATATTAAAGAAATATGCTTTCTTTTCTAATATTTAAGTATGCCGTCTTTTTATATTTACCGGGATATGCTATTTTTTATGAGAAAGTAAAAACGCGTCTAACATGGGGCTCTTTTTGCCATATCAGCTGAAAACGCATCCTGACACGTTTTCACTAAAAATTAACAACTCAATTCCTTTAGTTAGATGATTAAATGTTAGTGCTTTTATCCTTAAATCCGGTTTTGATTCCTCTCTTACTTACATTTATATTTTTTATTTCATCTTGTTTCAAGCTTCTTCTTCTTTTTTAATTAATTTTTATAATTAATAAATATATTGTTTTAAAGTTTCTTTTTATTCTTAATTCATCTTTTTAATTAATACATTTTTATTTATAAAATCAAATAATTATTACAAATATCATTATTTTAGTAAATATAATTTTTACATGTGTAATATTTATTTTTCAATCCATATCATGAGTGTAGTAAATTGATATATTATATATTTTTGTATGTGCATTTGAAATATTTCACATATAACATAATGGTATTTGAAATATTTTACGTATTTAAAATAATTATTTGATTTTATAATATTAGAAACCACTATACCCATAATATAGGTGGAGAAAATAAATATTTAACATATAAATATTATATATAAAGAAAAATATATCTAAAGAATTAGTTGATGTTTTTAAAAATAATTATATATTTATTATTTGATTTTATAAATAAAAGAGTTGTTAATAAAAATTAAAAAACTTGAAATAAAAAATACAGCATATTAAAATGCTTATAAGAGAAGTCATTCTCGAGACTTAAGGATGAAACCACAATTATTTAACCATATAATAAAAAAGGTAATATGTTAAAAGTATTAATATAAAATATAAAAAACTTAAAATAACATGAAATAAAAATACAAATGTGAGTGGGGAAAAACCGAACCAAGGACTCAAAGGACAAAAATACTAAGATTTAATTATCTAACAAAAAAAGAAGTTGTCAATTTTCAGTTGAAAACACGTAAAAAAAAGGGTAAACTAACAAACTAGTCACTTTTGTTTACCTTGAGTTATATTTTAATCATTCATGTTTGAAATATTACATTTTAGTCACTTATATTAACGTGTTGTAATATTTTAGTCATTGGGCCATTAATTATCGTTAACGGTGTAACGGCAAGCTGACATGGCACATTAAAACATCATTTCAAACAACAAATTTAAGTTAAATTATACAAATGGTCTTCATATTATTTTCGTTTTGAGCAATTTAATTTTTTCTTTTATGTTTTTTTAATTTTCTTTTTTTCTTTATTTTTCATTCTCTTCTACTTCTCCCTTTATTTTCTATCCTTCTCCATCTCTTTTAATGTATTTTTTTCTATATTTTCCATTTGTTAAAACTGGTGTCTATACTTTTTTTTGAACAATTTAATTTCTTTTCTTTTTCTACTTTATTTCTCTCTTCTCATATTTTTCACAATAGAAAGTTTTATTTAAACAAATAGAAAACATAGAAAAATTACATTAAAGAAACAGAGAAGGAGAAAAAAATAAATAAAAAAAAGAAAATTCAAAGAACATAAAAGAAAAAAAATTAAATTGCTCAAAACGAAAAAAAATATAGGAATCAATTGTATAATTTAACCTAAAATTTTCGTTTGAAATGATGATTTAACGTGCCAGATCAGCTTAGAGTTACACCGTTAACGGCAATTAACACTCAGTGAATGTAAGTGACTAAAACATAACATTTCAAACATAAGTGACTAAAATGTAACCTGATACAAACAAAAGTGACTATTAAATTTACCCTAAAAAAACCGTATACTTAAATATTAAAAAAAAAAAGAGGGAGCATATTTCTTAAAATATAACCGATAATCTACTGTATTTTCCACAGTCAAACTGAATTTTCTTTCACTTTGAACTTTAAAAGTGCATGAGATCATGTATTGTCAAATTCGGAAGCTGCTAGTTCATTAAGATTGTAACTCCTGAAAGTTGTTGAAGATCAAGAATGTCACCATACCATCTTAAGCAATGGCCACTTTGTGTTATATGCGTATGCGCAGCAACTACAGTTACCCAAGCAAACTTTTTGCATGCTCTCGCATTGAAGTTCATCGAAACTTGAGGCACCTAAGGGAAGGGATATGATGAATTGATTTGCTGAGTCGAACTTAAGAGGATAACTCGCATCATTCATCCTTGAGAGTCTGTCTTGATTATCTCCATTCCCACGTGTTAGGGGCACACTGCTCATACATCCACCATCCTGGCCTTGTTGCTTCTCTGGCGGATAAAAACCTGGCAAGCACCAGCAACTGGCGATATCCTGACTGAAGCTGCTGAATGAACCACATGAGTTTAAGATGTCACAAAATTGTCTTGGTAGAGACCGAATCAATCACCACTGTTGAGAACTTTCAAGCCATATAAACTCCCTCGTATGTCCGAAGATGTCGATGATGAATTGAGTTATAATAGAATCATCATACAATGAATACGAAATTTCGTTTTCATTGCTATACATGGTGTAGTTGAAGATGCAGTTCAATCAAATTTCAGGAATCAAAGTGAAACCTTCACCAGTCCAAGCCCCACTACTCCATAATGTTTCATTTTAGGATCCATTTTGAATTCAAAATCCCCATTGTTTGGGTTTTTCTTCATCTAACCAAGATGTTAAAGGCCAAACTTTTCCAGTTTTATTACCGTAACCAAGATTCATCCCAGGCAAAAAAGTGTTTGAGGGTAATCAGAGCTCTGCCATAGTATACCCAAATTCCCAAAATCCAACAGCGTTGCACTCACGTTTCAGCTTAATGATGGATCATCACTCACTCTATAAGTTGTTCTGCCACTGACAATCACAAGGTATTCAACGCCACTGATGGTGAGAATCATAGACGAACCACTGAAACGAAGGTCTCCAGTGGCAACTTACACAATATAGATTTGTTCATCCTAGTGAAAACAACCCAAGTTCAAAGGCATTTCAAGAAGATGTTAACTGACCTGAGGCCTTCATATTTTGACCTTGGAAAAGGGTATCAATGGCTGAAACTCTTATATTGTAAACCTGCAAGTAAAAGCATGAAAAAACAAGCAAGAAAATGCATGGTAATTTTCTCATGGTTTCCATATTTTTTCAACAATTGTAGTTAACCATTAACAGTTAGTATTACAGGTATTTTCTTCCATGAGTTTTTTTATTTTATGTAAATGAAAAACACCATGGAACGCCAAGCTTTTACCAAAGACTTTTCATAGTTTTCCACTAAAAAGGATTTTCTTTTTGTTATTCTTCCATATTTAAAACATACACAATAATATTAATTAGTAACACAAGTACATTCATAGCAAAGAGGGCTTCTAATGGACAAGACTAGAACCAAGCATTTGAACCGCACCCATTTTACTTAAGCTTTTTAAGTAGGACTTTCAAAAATTTCTCAATGTCAGGGTTACATGAGCTATAATCGAAAATAACTATCGAGGTTCCATCAAAGAAACTGTGACATCATTCACTGAAAATTTTTCAGGCTGATTTGAACTATTTATCGTACTCCTTGCATTAGAGAAGGCAGGCTTTTTGGGAGAATTTAGAACTGTGAGCTCATTGGTAAGCATGGAAACAACTTCCGACATTGTCAGTCTATCAGCAGCCATTTCTTGAACACAAAGAAGAGCACATTGATGTATCTGTACACCATAGGATATGAAACTTGGTCTTCCAATTTAGGATCCATCAACTCAAAACTCTATCTCCTTTCCACAATTCCCATGCCTGAAATAAAACCAAGAGTTTGAATGTGAAACTCGAGATAAATGAAAAAAAAAAAAAAACAAGTTACTCAGACTCAAATGAGAGTATCGAGTTCCGGTTTAATGGAGAAAGCTTGTAAGTCACATGTCCAATTAGATTAAGAAAGCTGCTATGGTAAAGCCAGTGCTCTTCTTGCCACTCACTATCTCCAACAGCAGCACACCGAAGCTGAACACGTCTGATTTAATGGAGAAAAGGCCTTCCATGGCATACTCAGGTGACATATAGCCACTATATTTTCATCATTTCATACAAAAGTTGATTAGATTCTTAGTGAAAGAGACTTAAACTAGCAGATAATATTGTAAGTCATGGAGATTTCAACTTTCACTTACTAAGTTCCTACAATCCTATTAGTATTTGCTTGTAACCAAACATTCTTGCCAACCCGAAGTCTGATATTTTCGGGTTCATTTCACCGTCTAAAAGGATATTGCTTGCCTTAAGATCTCGATGTATGATCCTTAATCTTGAATATTGGTGAAGATACAACAGACCTTGCGCAATCCCCTCGATTATTCGAACTCGTGTTCCCCAGTCTAGTAATCCTTGATTGTCTGAACCTGAGACAAATTTACAAAAATGTTGCTTACAAAAAGCAAATCTTGGAAAGAAAAAAAGGAAGCTTTTAAGGATTCAGAAACCGCAAACCAAAAAGAAATGAATCCAGGCTTTTGTTAGGCATGAACTCATAGATCAATATCTTTTCTCCTTGTTCTAAACAGCAACCCAATAGTCTAACAAGGTTCCTATGTTGAAGCTTTGCTATAAGCATCGTCTCATTTTTTAACTCTTCGAGCCCTTGCCCGGACCTTTTTGAAAGCCTTTTCACTGCTATTTCTTGTCCATTTAATAGTTTTCCCTGCAATCAAAATCATTCGAACCTGAACTCCATTTCTGGTAATAATCTTAAAATGTGATAGACTTCATACCTTATAAACAGGTCCAAATCCCCCTTCTCCCAGCTTATTCTCCGAGGAGAAGTTATCAGTAGCTAGCGATACACTATCAAAGCTAAACAGTGGAAATGGGGAATCCTTCCTCTTCCGTTTTCTGGAGTTTTCGGAACCTGAAAAATCACTGCTACTCGTTGTGATGCTCATCTCCATATCAAAGAGTAGTATATCCTGGCTTGGATCTTCTCTGTCCCCTGTTTCCAAAGACAGAGAGGTCTGCATATGTAAGTACATCCATTCGCATACAGAAAGAGTTTGCGAATCAATTCACAAAGGTTGTTAGTAAACAAAGTACCTTTGTTTTTAAAACTCTTCCTCCACCGAATAACGATGTAAGATGAAGGAAGTAGCACAAATAAAACAACAGGAATTGCAATTATCCATAGGTACCAATTGGCTCCTAGAACTCAAATTCGAGAAAGTAAGAATGTGAAACAATTTAATGGTCAATTTAGTTAAAAGTTTTTAAAAAGAAACTACCTTTGTCATTGTCAATTTCGGAAGCTGCAAGTTTGATGAAGATTGTACCTCCATTTGGATCGTTTGCTGAAAGTTGTTGAAGATCAAGAATGTCACCAGACCATATTAAGCAATGGCCACTTGTGTTACATGCATATGCACTGCAACTGCAGTTACTCAAGCAAACTTCTTCACATGTTCTCACATCATAGTTCGTCAACACTTGAGGCCCCGAAGGGAAAGGATATGGTGAATTTATTTGCCGAGTCGAACTTAGAGGATAGCTCACATCATCCATCATTAAGAATCCATCTTTATTATCTCCATTCCCGCACGTTAGGGCATACTCCTCATACATCCACCATCTTGGCCTTGTTGCTTCTCCGATGGATAAAAACCTGGCAAGCACTGGCAACTTCCAGTATCCTCGTTGCAGCAACTGAATGGACCACAAGAGTTTAGAATGTCACAGAATTGTCTTGGTTGAGACCAAAACAATCCCCACAGTTGAGAACTTTCAAGCCACACGAACTCCCTCATATGTCCGTCGATGTCAATGATGAATCGAGTTATGATAGA
This sequence comes from Gossypium hirsutum, assembly GCF_007990345.1. Taxonomy (NCBI): domain Eukaryota; kingdom Viridiplantae; phylum Streptophyta; class Magnoliopsida; order Malvales; family Malvaceae; genus Gossypium; species Gossypium hirsutum. Next base: position 4,676,363 of record NC_053427.1, read on the forward strand.
AGAATTATACAACGAATACGAAAAATACGTTTGATTTTCATCGCTATACATGGTGTAGTTGAAGATGTAGTTCAATGTCATTTCAGGAATCAAGGTGAAACCTTTACCTGTCCAAGCCCCGCTACTCCATAATGTTTCAGTACCCTTCATGAGGAACACTCCATTTGATTTTTTAGGATCCATTTTCAACTCAAATTCCCCATTGTTTGGGTCTTCTTCATCCAACCAAGATGTTAGAGACCAAACTTTTCCAGTTTTATTATTGTAACCAAGTTTCATCCCAGGCAAAAAAGTGTTTGAAGGGTAATCAAAGCTCTGCCATAGTATATCCATATTCCCATCTCTTAGAACCAAATTCCCAGAATCCAACAGCGTTGCACTCATGTTTTGGCTTGATAATGGATCATCACTCACTCTATAACTTGTTCTGCCATTCACAATCACAAGGTATCCATCTTCATTGATGGTGAGAATCATAGATGAACCACTGAAAGGAAGGTCTCTATTGGCAATCCACACAATATCTTTGGTTGGAACATTCTTCATCCGAATCCCCAAATACATATTTGTTGAGCCTAGTGAAAAGAATCCCAATTCAAAAGCATTTAGAGAGGATGTTAATAGACCTGAGGCTGTCATGTTTTGACCTTGGAAAAGGGTATCAGTGGCTGAAACTGTTTCATTGTAAACCTGCAAGTAAAAGCATGAAACAACAAGCAAGGAAATACATGGAAACTTTCTCAGGGTTGCCATGTTTTTTGCTAATTGTGGACAGTCACTAACAGTTAGTATTACAGGTCTTTTCTTCCATATATATTTTCTATTTTATGTTTAAAGAAAAACACCATGGAAGGCCAAGCATTGACCGAAGACTTTTCCTGGTTTTCCATTAAAAAAGAATTGTTTTTTTGTTGTTCTTCCAAGTTCAAGAGACCGAGGCAGTTGCCATGAAAGGGTTCTGATTATTATATGGTTGCGTTAAAAAACTGGGGTTGAATCTTTGTTTTCATGAAAACAACAATGAAACCCAGCCAAAATGGTCTCAAATAAATCCATTTGGTGATAAAGTCATGGCTCCAAGTTTCAGTTTTGAAACCCAAACATTAATAAACATTAACATTAGTCTAATAATCAATAGGCCAATAATGCCAGACATGGTTTCATTTCTAATCCAACTCAAACCCATGTGTTATTACAGAATTTCTGAAAAAAAAAAACTATATTTAAAACACAAATGAAAATTTTCTCTCTCCTGTACCTCCGTCCGCTTGTAGAGATTGTTTGAACCATATAACGGTTCTTACTGCTGATATGGTACTTCTCTCTCTGCTTTGGAGCCGCCTCTTCCCACTAAGTCTTTCGTCGACCAGCCTGCAATCGAATCTGATCACAATCTATCAAATCATTTCCCTGCTCGAAAACCAAGAAAAAAGCGGAGGAGTTTTAAATTTGAAGCAAAATGGAGGAACAGTGTAAACATTACAATAGAAGCATGGAAGAGAATGGATGTTTGTTGGCCAACATAGAACAATATTATTGAAAATTTTGCATAGCATCGGAGAAATGCTGGAAGATAGAAAATTCAATAATTCAAGGAAAGAAATTACGGAACTCAAGACAAATGATTAATGTCACCATTATCAACGAAACTAAAGAGGCTAACCTTAACCTCAACAAGCTTGTGGAAGTTGAGGAGTGGTACTGGTACCAAAGATCTTGAACTAAATGAATACAAAATACCTATTTCTTCAATGCCACAACAATCAATCATGGGCGAAACAATGGCATCAACTGTATTAAAAATTATCAGAGGTATTGGATTGCAAAAGAAGACAATTTGGATACTCATTAGCTCCTATTTCAAAAATCTGTTCTCTCGTCAACAATCGCATTTCCAAAATTTGAAAATTTATAAAGATTTTCTAGCATGAGTGAGGCAAGATTCGGTACAAACTGTCTATAAAGATTTTCTAGCTTGGTTGGATGCTTGCTTTACTTAATTGCAGCCAGATTCGGTACAAATGTAATCCATTACAAAGCCGCCAAAAGGAACATTGATCTATGCAGTGAAGTTTATGAAGTTTGAAAAGGTTAAGTTCTCACTCTAGTCTTAAGTATGTTTTGCTGGAGCTCCAGAAAGTAATCCATAGCTGAAGCAGAATATGTTGCAGGTGCTGTACCTGTCAATCAGGCCATTTGGTCAAGAAAGTTATTGAATGACTTGAACATATACCAAGAGGAAGCAACAGATATGAAATGTGACAATCAATCTGCTGTTGCAATTGCAAAGAATCCAGTATTCCATAAAAAAAATAAACATTCAAAGTATCATTTTTTGAGGAAGTGGAACAAGCAAATGAGGTAACACTGGTTCATTGCAGTTCACCATATCAATTAGCAGATATTCTAACTAAGCCTATTGGGAAGATGAAGTAATATGACATTGGAGTTCACAGCATGGAGGTCAAGGAGAGTGTTGCAAGATGACCAACCATGCAGTGGCGAATACATATGGCGGACAGTTCAAGCATATGTCACATGGCGGACCCAAGCATGAGACGGCTGGCGGACTGTTAATATGCGAACTATCATACGGAGAGTTCTTACACGACAAGATTGGCGGATTGTCTAAACATATTGGCGAACTGTCTAAGTGCAAGCATACCTGCGGACAATCAAAGTGCAAACTGTCCAGCGATGAAGTGAACTACGAGATGAAGTGCTAGCTGACTTCTTAGAATAGAAAACTGATGTTTTTGATTTAGTTTTTTTGTTTAGTTCTTTTTGTAAAATACTTAGTTGAAAATAAATTAACTTGACGTGTTTAGGTGTTGATTTATACAATTAGTTTGTGTAGAAGTTAAGCTTTCCTGTCTTTCAAGACATTAGTTGGATTAGCTGAATTCTTTAAAAAACAAATGATATATATATTTTGTAACTTTTGAAATGAAAATTAAGAGTGAGTCAGATCAGTTCATCTTGCTGGTTATTTGTCTCATTTTAACTTTCTTAGTCTCAAAACACCAACACTACTACATAATGTTTCAGTACACTACACGAGGAACACTCCATTTGATTTTTTAAGATCCATTTTGAACTCAAAATCCACACTGGGTTTTCTTCATCTAACCAAGATGTTAAAGACCAAGCTTTTCCAGTTTTATTACTGTAACCAAGATTCATCCCAGGCAAAAAAGTGTTTGAAGGGTAATCAAAGCTCTGCCATAGTATACCCAAATTCCCAAAATCCAACAGCGTTGCACTCACGTTTCAGCTTAAAGATGGATCATCACTCACTCTATAACTTGTTCTGCCACTAACAATCACAAGGTATCCATCGCCATTGATAGTGAGAATCATAGATGAACCACTGAAAGGAAGGTCTGTTGGGATTAAAAACAAAAATCAACCAAGGTTGACAGAAGCTTGAGCAACAAGGCTCAATGCTTGCAGATGAAACAAATAGAATCGGGCTTGAAGAGCAAAAATGAAAACAAAGAAAAGAGAGAGTTTTCTGATGAAATTCAATGATTTCATTAAAAACAATGAATAAAAGCATTGAGTCATTACATATACTAGTTCATGAGCTGGTCAAAATGTCACAAACATTACCTAATCATTCCCTACTACCACTAATTTCATTGAAACTTGATAAATGAAACTTGTACACTTTGACAAAGTTGATTCATCAGCTCAACATTACCTAATTACATCAAATACATCACCAACTATGTTCAAAACTAACTAGATTACATGACATCAACTAAACTAACAAAACAAAATAGTAGCAAAAACTTTAGCAGCTGCATGCATGGCTCGGGCTGTTTCTTTGCCCTTTAACTGCTTCATATGTTGCATGCAGACCAACTTCAACACTCCTCCTTGGTTTGCATGCTGCAAATTCTCATTTTCCTTCTTAATTCATTGAATCTTGACACGCTAAGGGGCTTTGTCAAGATGTCAACAACTTGATCTTCAGAACTGCAATGAATCAGTCTCACCTCTCGAGCTTGCTCCATTTCTCTAACAAAATGAAACTTAATCTTGAAGTGTTTTGTCCTTCCATGGAACATTGGATTCTTTGCAATTGCAACAGCAGATTGGTTGTCACAATTGATCTCTGTTGCTTCCCTTTGGTGTTGATTCAAATCAGCCATGATTTTCCTTAGCCAAATGGCTTGGTTGGCAGCTCCTGTAGCTACCACATATTCTGCTTCAACAGTTGACTAAGCAACAACATTTTGCTTCTTCGAACTCCAACAAAAAATGACTGAACCAAGGGTAAACACATACCCTAAGGTGCTCTTCATATCATCTAATGATCCAACCCAGTCACTATCAATATAACCAAGTAACTTCATGCTTTCAACTTTCGTAAACTTCAAACCAAAACTCAGTGTACCTTTGATGTATCTGAGAACTCTTTTGGCAGCTTGTAAGTGTTTTTCATTGTAGCAATGTATGAATCTTGATAGCAGACTAACAACAAACATGATGTCTGGTCTAGTCATAGTCAGATATAGCAAACATCCAACCAAACTCCTATAGGTTGACTCATTAACCTTTTCAAAATCACATTGGCTCAATAGTTTCTCTCCAATAGCAATTGATGTTGTAACACCCCCTACCCTTATCCGTCGTCGGAATAGAGTACGAGGCATTACCGAGAAGCACGAAACACTTACAGATAATTTAAATACATTTTCATAACAAATTGTTTCGATTTCATACTATTTCATATTTAAGCTTTATTCACTAAAGTATTTGAAATATCATCTTTATGCAAATAACACATGTTGACACCATTTTTTGGATGAAAACGGGGTCAACTTGGGTTTTGGAAAATGAAAACAAAAATAGGAGTCGCCACCAATCTTTTTTTTATGAGGTGTGATTGGATTACCTCGAAAAATGGTTGTTATAATAAACGGTTTGATTTTATTAAAACAACGGTTTTGGTCCACGAAATTTAGAAAACGGGTTCGGGAGTCGGTTACGCACGAGGAAGGATTAGCACCCTCGATACGCCCAAAATTGGTACCTAGTTGATTACTTAATGTCTTAATGTTGAAAATTGAGAATTTAAAAGAATTTTAAAAATACGATCCTTGTATTAAAGTGTTGAAAATTTTGGGAAAAGAGGGGCACGTTCCACGTTAATCGAGAAAGAAAGCATCATATCCAGTGAATTCCCGATATGCGAATGAATGTCAAAATTTACTTATTTAAAAGATGTTTAATTATCTTGGATTAAAAAAGGGATCATGTCCAGCGAGTTAAGACACGATCTTTTTTATTCTCGAGATCATTTAAAACTTAAGTTTGAAAAGATTCGTGTAATAAAGTTTAAAAGAATATTCAATTGTTTAAATCAAATGAAGAAATCGCAACCCAATACGTTAGGGCACAATTTCTCAAAATATTAAACATTGAATATTACATGTATTTCAAAAAATCATCATCTCGAGAAAACAACGTGTCACATCCAATGAGTTAGGATACAACATATTGAATTCTCGATAACGAGCTTTTTATCATTTTTTAAAAGAACAATCTCGATTATTTAGGTTCAACGAAGAAAATCGGAACCCAATACGTTAGGGCTTGATTCTCTCGAAGATCTAAAACACCGAATATTACTTATTTTTAAAATTTCTTTTTTGAAATCTAAATAAAAAATTTGGTGTAATGGAAATGATGATGATATAAGCAAAATAATACAAACAAAGGCTACTAAGTAAAAATAAATACAGAGACGAACTAATATAATACACAATTATAAGCATATTAAAACATTCATTCTAAATAATGAAAATGTAAATGAAGAAATAAACAAAGAAAATGTATATAACTATAAAATATAAAATATATATGTGTTATAAAATATGAAAATGTGAGTATTTACACATACATGAGTAGATTATAAAACATAAAAATATATAATAAAAGTATGTATATTACAAGAACGTGTATATGTACATAAATATGAAAATTTTAAAGATAGAACAATGTGCATATATATATACTTATACAAATTAAAAAAATATGTACATACATATATTATAAAAATTTATTCACATATACACACATGCTTGAAATTGTAAGATAATAACAAGAACATGTATATATAAACATATATGAAACATGAGATGTACGAATGTATGTATATAGATACGGATGGTAGAAATATAGGCATATAAATATAAATACTTAAAATATATATATAAATACATACATAAATTATAAAATAGATAATATAGTCATGTATATATATTATTAAATATTAGACATATATATGTATATATATATATAGTAAGATTTAAAGTAAGAAGACAATAATAAAAAACATCACATTCAAATGACAAAATAACCAAAAATAAAGAAAAAGTATCAAAATACAACTTGGACTAAATTGACAGGATAAATTTAAAAAAATAAACCAAACGTAAGGACTAATTTCAAAGGCGCGAAAGAAGCTAAGGATTAACTGGGGAAATATCCCGCACCAACCAAACGGCGCCGTTCCAAGGAAGTGCATATACATGGTCTGGGGATTAAAATAAAACAAAAGGAAATTTTGCGGCCGAAATTGCAAATAATAAAAGGATTGCATTGAAAACGCCATAAAGGCGGAGGGGCTTATTTCGCAAATATCCCCTCAAGCCTAAACACGCGGATCCTTGGGGCCCGACGGGTCAACACGCGGGTCATGCTCAATACGGCGCCGTTTTGGAGCCACTGATCAGACTCCAAACGGCGTCGTTTCACACATCACATAAGGGTCAAATGAACCCTAATCTGGCAGCCACCCATTTACTTTTAACAAAAAAAGAAAAAAGAAACAACAATAAAACAGAGAGCCCGAATGCTCTCCCTTTCTGCGCCTCTCTCGGTCTTTAGGCTTAGACCTCCGTCTCCGCCTCCATGGCCAGTGGCCGGAGTCGCGCGAGAACGGTCTCTCTCTTTGCGGCGTCCTTGAAGGCTAAGCCTTCTCAACCGCGATATCAAAAGGAAAAGGGGTGAAACGCCTCTTTCGGCCCAACTCCGACGGCGGCAAGGGTAGGGCTCCGACACTAGCCCATCGAAGCAATAAGGTATTTCCTTTCCCTTTTAGTTCCGTTTATTTTGTTGAACAATTGCAGAGAAAAAAAAGCAATAAATAAAGATTAAAGTGAATAAGAAACAAGAACAGAGAAAAAAAAACGGGAGTCAACCTTTTTAATCTGTTTTTTCTTTTTTCAATTCGAAAATGCAGTGTCCATTCCAAATGTACAGAGATATTGTTTTTCTTTTATATCCCATTTACATTGTATTTTAGTTGTATTCTTTGCATTATCTGTTGTGTGCTCCGACTTTCTCTGCCATTTTGCAGGTGTTGATGAAGCTAGGCACGGTGGGTGGCGATGGGACAAGGCAGACGGCAGAGGGAGGGATGCGGCGCTAGGTTTGGCTAGGGTTTCGTTTTTCTGAAACCCTAGTTGGGTTTTTAGGGGGAATTGGGCTCGGGTTTTGGGTTAGGTTTTAGATGGGTTTGGTTTATTTTGTAATTGGGCTTGTAACGGGTAGTGGGCCACCGGGTAAATGGGCCTGCAACAGCTGCCCCTCTTTGCTCATTGTAGTGTAACGAGAATAGAGCAAAGACCAAGAAAGGCCAATTTTGCCCGGTCGCCTGTTTTGGACTCGTCGTGGTGCTTTTCTTCTAGTAGCTTCACTCCAGTCCACTGTGTCTTGTTGCTTCAATCCATTCCACTGCACTTCAAGAAGAGATATGACCTGTGGCTTCAATCCATTCTGCTGTAACTCCAGGAGGTAAGGTCCATCATTTTGACCCGCTCCACTGCAACTTCAGGGAGATCGGACTCATATCTTCAACTTGCCCCCCTTCACTTCAAGGGGATAAGATTCGTGACTTCAACCTGCTTTACTGCAACTTCAGAGAGACAAGGTTTGTGACTTCGCTTCCGTCTATTCCACTACAACTTTAGGGGAATAAGATTAGACATGATAAGAATTGCTATCTACTGTCCGCTCCGCTACAACTTTAGAGGGGCATGACTTGTTATTTTCAGTCTATTCCACTGCATCTTCAGGGAAATAAGACTTGATGCGATCTACTCTGCTGTAACTTCAGGGAGATAAGATCCTTTATTTTAATCCGCTCTACTGTAACTTCAGGGAGATAGGATAGTGTCTTCAATCTGCTCCGCTGTAATCTCAGGGAGATAAGATTTCTGGCCTCAATCTGCTCCACTGTAACCTCAGGGAGATAAGATCTGAAATTCTTTAGTCTGTTCCACTGTAATCTCAGGGAAATAAGACCTGGTGCGATCTGCTCTACTGTAACTTCAGAGAGATAAGATCCTTTAATCCGCTCCACTGTAATCTCAGGGAGATAGGATTACTATATTCAATCTACTCCGCTGTAATCTCAGGGAGATAAGATCTGCAATTCTTTGGTCTGTTCCACCGTAATCTCAGGGGAATAAGACCTTTTATAATGAACCTAATTATGCTTAATGATTAAGATGACATTATCAAAATGAAACAAATGCTCCTAACTAGATGTGTATGAATGACATGCAAAATGTCATGAAAACGATTCCTTAATGCTTAGGTTATCATCACACAAAAGCTTATTAAGGCTTTATCACTGACGCGCTACACCGCCTTCTTGCTCGGTTAGCATATCCAAAGAAACACTTAATCTGATTGCCCCACACTGTGCACGTCAAAGTTCAATCCACTGGGACATAAAATTTGTACCATCAATCTCCCATTGTAACCCAAGGGTGGAAAGGTATGGCTTTTCTCAATCTTCTCCTATCGCAATTCAATGACATTGAATGTGAAACTCTTTGGTCCTTTACCTCATCCCCAAGGTGTCATACCAAATGCTCATGCACAAATGCAAAATTTTCTTCTCCTAGAAGACCTTTTCTCCTTGCCTGGTAAACATCGTTTTTTGGTTCATTGAAGCTTTGCCACCAACACGACATCTTGTCATTTTGTTCAATCAATGTTTAGACAACAAAATCTGAAAAGATAGTCTTCAACTTAGACTCTTCCTTCTTAGATATTTCCAACCTTTAAAATTGGCGTATTCTAAACAATAGTCCTGTTTCAGGTTCCTATATTATTTAGAACTTTTCAGAGTAATATGCAAAACTTCCTTTGTGAACGTTTTATTAGTCCATTAATCATTATTCCAATGCAACATGTTTGCAAAAAGGTCATAACAATGGATAAGAATAAAGTTGGTTCTGATCACAACTCAAATAAAACATCAAAGATGGCGAAAGAAAGGTAACAAAGAAGTGGATTGAGAATGTGTATTTTCACAAAAAGAAAGGAAGAAAGAATGTATTTTCAAGAATACACATAAGAACTAGGTGCCCCAGTTATCGCAGATTGAGTTTCTCTGTACGAACTTTCCGAAGACCCTTCTGAGTTTGACAGGTGTTCAGGAGATCTGCAATACTCTGTCAATGCTTCAAGACGTTGCATATCCTTTTTTTGTTGGTTCAAGTAAAGGAAGATCATCATCCCCCCGATCGAAATTTGATCCGCTCCAGTCCTGATGTTCCAATCCTGCCCAATACTTGAGTCGCCCTTTTCGGGTTTTCGACTCAAGCCCTCTTTGGTCTCAAAGTGCCCTTTACGGGTTTTCACCTTAGCCTCTCCAAAGTCCCCCCCTTTTTTTTTTTTAGGAAGCAAAGCGCCCTTCACGGGTTTTCACTTTGGTTCCGCTTTCTTTCAAGTGAAGTATTTCTTGACGGAATCTGCATTTACAGGATTTGGTAGACTTTTGCCATCCATCTCGCATAGGATCAAAGCTCCACCGGAAAAGGCCTTCTTTACAACATAAGGGCCTTCCCAATTTGGCATCCATTTTCCTCTAAAATCTTTTTGCATAGGAAGAATCTTTTTTAGTACCAAGTCCCCTTCGCGAAATTCTCGGGGGCGAACCTTTTTATTATAAGCTCGCATCATTCGTTTCTGGTACATTTGCCCATGGTGAATAGCCCTTAGCCTCTTTTCCTCTATCAGGTTCAACTGATCGTACCGAGATTGGATCCAATCGGCTTCATCCAACTGTAGCTCAGATAACACCCGTAGAGAAGGGATTTCAACTTCAATGGGTAATACTGCCTCCATTCCATAAACCAGAGAAAAAGGCGTTGCCCCAATAGAAGTTCTAACAGATGTTCGATAGGCAAGGAGAGCAAATGATAATTTCTCATGCCAATCCTTGTAGGTTTCAGTCATTTTCCCCACAATCCTTTTAATGTTTTTATTGGCCGCCTCCACTGCACCATTCATTTTTGGACGATACGGCGATGAGTTATGATGCTTAATTTTAAATTTGCTACAAACTTCAGCTATTGTGCTATTATTCAAGTTCATCGCATTGTCAGATATGATCCTCTCAGGCATTCCATATCGACAAATAATCTCCTTCTTCAAGAATTTGCTGACTACTGCTTTCGTGACATTTGCATATGAAGCAGCCTCCACCCACTTGGTAAAGTAATCAATTACTACGAAGATGAAGCGATGCCCATTAGAAGCCTTTGGTGATATTGGCCCAATAACATCCATACCCCACATGGAAAACGGCCAAGGAGAGGTCATGACGTGAAGAGGTGAAGGGGGCGCGTGTATTTTTTCTCCGTAAATTTGGCATTTGTGGCACTTCCTGGCATGATCAATACAATCTCCTTCCATGGTGGGCCAATAGTACCCAAATCTCATGATCTGTCTGGCCATCGTGAAACCACTGGCGTGCGTCCCACAAATACCCTCATGGACTTCTTCCAAAATTTTCTTGGCTTCCACAGCATCCACACATCTTAACAGTACTTGATCCTTCCTTCTTTTATATAACACTTCTCCATCTAAGACATATTCAATGGCTATCTTTCTCAGAGTTCTTTTGTCATTCTCTGTCGCTTGATCAGGGTATTCCCGATTCTTTACATATTGTAGGATACTCTGATACCAAGGACAATCATCTTTTCCCTCCTCCTCAATATTGCAGCAATTAGCCGGGGTCTCAGAGATACTCATCTGAACAGGCCTCATTGCCTCAAGTCTATTCACCTGAATCATCGAAGCTAAAGTAGCTAACGCATCAGCCATTTGGTTTTCCTCCCGTGGGAGGTAATAGAAGGTGATATCGTCAAACTCCTCAGCCAATTCAAGAACTAGTTTTCTATAACCAATTAGCTTAGGATCTCTAGTCTCCCACTCCCCTTTGAGTTGGTATATCACCAACGCTGAATCCCCGTATACTCTCAGTACTTTGATGTTCCGTTCAATGGCTGCACGAATGCCCATAATACATGCTTCATATTCTGCCATGTTATTTGTACAATCGAAGTCCAACTTGCTAGCAACAGGATAATGATCTCCACTTGGGGATACCAAAACTGCCCCAACTCCATTACCCGTAGCATTTGAAGCTCCATCAAAATTTAGCTTCCATACATGGTCCATTTGAGGATCTTCTTCAGTATTCGCCACATACATCAAGTCCTCGTTTGGAAAATCGAAGTTCAAAGATTCATAGTCCTCCAAGGCTCTACTAGCTAGGAAATCGGCTATTGCACTTCCCTTTATGGCCTTCTGACTGACATATACTATATCAAATTCTGAGAGCAAGATCTGCCATCTAGCCATTCTCCCGTTCAAAGCAGTCGATTCCATCATATACTTTAAAGGATCTAACTTTGAAATCAGCCAAGTCGTGTGATACAACATATACTGCCTCAGTCTTCGGGTCGCCCAGATTAGAGCACAACACAACTTCTCAATTGATGAGTACCTCATTTCGCAATCGGTAAATTTCTTACTGAGGTAGTATATTGCCCTTTCTTTCTTTCCCGTCTCATCATGTTGGCCCAATACGCATCCCATGGAATTCTCCAGCACTGTTAGATACAATATCAATGGCCTATCTGGACTTGGAGGTGATAAGACTGGGGTATTAGCCAAGTACTGTTTTATCTTATCGAAAGCCTTCTGACACTCTTCATCCCATTCGCCCGGATTATGTTTCTTTAAGAGCCGGAATACTGGATCACATTTCTCTGTCAGTTGTGAGATGAACCGAGCAATGTAATTCAGCCTCCCTAGAAAACCTCGAACCTCCTTCTGAGTGCGCGGGGGAGGTAAATCTCGTATTGCCTTTACTTTGTCTGGGTCAACCTCGATCCCCTTTTGCTAACTATGAAGCCTAATAACTTCCCTGATCTGGCTCCAAACGTGCATTTGGCCGGGTTAAGCTTGAGCTGGAATTTCTTTAATCTCAAAAATAACCTTTTCAAGACCTGAACATGCTCTTCTTCCGTTCTAGATTTCGCGATCATATCGTCAACATAGACTTCGATCTCCTTGTGCATCATGTCGTGAAACAAAGTCACCATAGCTCTTTGATATGTTGCTCCCGCATTCTTCAATCCGAAGGGCATTACCTTGTAACAGAATGTTCCCCATAAGGTAATGAATGTGGTTTTCCTCATGTCTCCAGGATGCATCTTTATTTGATTGTATCCAGAGAAACCATCCATGAAAGAAAACAATGAATAGCCCGCCGTGTTATCTACCAAAGTATCAATGTGAGGCAGTGGAAAGTTGTCCTTTGGACTAGCCTTGTTCAAATCCCTATAATCCACACACATTCCTACCTTTCCATCTTTTTTGGGAACAGGGACGATGTTGGCTACCCAATCCGAATACTTGACCTCTTGTAAGAAACCAGCGTCGAATTGTCTTTTGACTTCTTCTCTTATTTTCAACACAATGTCAGGTCTCATTCTCCTGAGCTTCTGTTGAACGGGTTTACAATCCTCCTTTATGGGCAGACGATGCACCACAATATTAGTACTTAGCCCAGGCATATCTTGGTACGACCACGCGAAAACATCCTTGAATTCTCGGAGCAAATTAATGAGGTCTTGCCTTGTCTTTGCGGTGATTTCAGTTCCAATTTTCACCTCCTTTCCATCCTCTAGGCTCACTATTTCTAATGATTCCCTATGAGGTAGGATATGCTTATCCTCTTGTTCCACCATTCTTAACAAGTCCGGAGATGCATCATAATCTTCGTCATTTTCAAAGTCGCAGGATTCCTCTAAACACACTTCTTGCTCAAAAATAGGCTCCGCGTTTAAGGCAGCGTCACTCATGTCATTGATATCTGAAGACCTATGAGGGCATATCAAAGAATATACCAAGAATATAAATTTATGAATATGTTTGTGCAAAAGAATTACAAATGAAAGAATTATTTGTAAGACAATCAACCAAATGAAAAATATAAAAGGAAAAAAAGACTGATTGAGATGAACGTAGACACGTATTTCATTAAAATAATGATATTTAGGCCCAATGCCTATTTCACAAAGATTTCATATCGTTTCTAGGCCAACAAACAACAGGAATGTTTTGAGCATTACTCTGAATAAGCCCTAAAGACTACAGGGATTTCTTCAGCAGTCCAATTGTTTAGCTCGCTTCCAGGCTCATAAGGGCAGATCTCCAACAAAGCCCTCCTTTCCGTTGCTTCTATGGCGTTGGTATAAGCATTTTCCAACATTCCTCCCATGACGTTACCGGACACTCCACATTCAGAATGAATAAATCCTCCCGACACAAAAGATGTAGATATGTGGGGAAAGGTTAAAGGCTCACACTTAGCTTCATGTCCATTCAAACGCGCCCTTCTTCTCTCTTGTCTCTTCTCTACTTCTTTCTTCTTCTGCTTCATGTCTGGCTTGTACCCTAAACCAAATCTATCAAACTTTTCCTTCGGCATTGGTGCCTCAATCCTTCCCTGAAGATATTTTCCCAATCCTTTCCCGGGTAAGGCTCCTCTTCCTACCATCAATCGCAATCCCATCTCAGTGGTCCTGGATATTTTCGGTACTGGAATTCTATTTCCCTCCGCAATAAACATCGCGTTCACAAATTCTAACGACCGAAAAGAACATTCTAGTGCCTCATCGTTGATGTCCACATAAGGTGCATCGCTAGTCATCATTGCGATAATATCCTCCTCTGCATCTATTGTTACCAAACGATCCTCCGATACCAACTTCACCTTCTGATGTAATGATGAAGGTACTGCCCCTGCTGAGTGTATCCACGGTCTCCCCAATAGACAGTTGTAGGAGGGTTTAATATCCATTACCAAGAAATCCACCTCATAAGTGACTGGGCCAATCCTTAATGGCACCTCAATTCTCCCCATAACCTCCTTTTTCGTTCCATCAAATGCCCTTACTATGCTCTGGCATGCTTTCATGCGCGAACTGTCTATTGGTAATCGACTAAGAGTGGACAAAGGCAATACATTTAGTGCAGATCCATTATCAACCAAGGCCCCCGGGAGTGTGTACCCTTTGCATCGGACAGTAACGTGCAGGGCTTTAGTAGAACCTCTTCCTCCGGATGGTATTTCATCATCATTGAAGAAGATAAAATTGTCAGCACCAATATTGTTGATCAACCGATCCAACTTGTTTACCGAAATATCGTCAGCCACATATGTTTCGTTTAGCACCTTTAAGAGTGCATTCCGATGTACTTCTGAGTTTAAGAGTAAAGCTAATACCGAAATGCGGGCTGGCTGTTTGTGCAGTTGCTCCACAACACTGTATTCACTGTGTTTCAAAAACTTCAGAAACTCCTTTGCCTCCTCTTCTTTTATTGGTTCATTTACCAATGGCTCAACTTCTACTGCTTTCCCTTTCCTCTGTTCTTTCTTCCAATCCTCTTTCCTGGGCGACTCTGCTTGAGCGTCATATCCTTTTCCATTGCGCGCGTAAGAACCTATTTCCTGATTTCTTTCTGCTTCTTTTCCCAAAATGGTCACATTACACCCGTAATTCCACGGCACCATTTTGTTATCTTTATAAGAGAAATTTGATGGTTTCTGGATTACAATTTTCGGCGTTACCTGAGCCCTAACCTCATTACCCTTAGGGCGTGAGATAATGACCACAAGATGATTTATTTTTGGAGCCTTTGTTCCCAACTCTGTCGCGCATATGCTCCTCATTTCTTTCACATCTTCATAAAACCTCATCTCCTTGTTATCCATCATGCTTTGAACCAAGGCCTTGAATCCTTCACATTCTTGGATTTCATGCCCTGTTTCATGGTGAAATTCACAATAATTTCCCATCTCATGCCCTTTCTCAGAATCTAAAATAACCAACCCTCTTTTCGCCATTTCTTTCCAGACCCGTTTCAATGGAGTTTTTACTTCAGCAATGTCAGTCTTGACTTCTTCTCCCGTACCTTCACTAACTATATTCACCCCCTTATCTGCGTGATTAGGTAACGGATTCTTTGCGTTAGGTGAGTCGTCAAGTTTGACAACACCTAAATTGATAAGTCCTTCTACTACCTTCTTGAAGGCCGTACAATTTTCTATCGAGTGCCCAGAAATTCCCGCATGATAATCACATTGCGCGTTCGTATCATACCATTTTGGATACGGGGGTTGTAGAGGACTCAAGTAACGAGGAGCAACAACATGTGCATCGAATAAAGTCTGATACAACTCCTTGTATGACATCGGGATTGGCGTGAATTGGGGCTTTTCAGTAGTTTGCCTAGCTCCCGACTCTTGTCTTGATGATCCCTGTTGATTAGCAACCACTTTCTTTGGCTGATTCACGGTAATTGACCTACCATAAGTATTCACATTATTCACTTCATTTTCTCTTTTCCTCGGGGGTGCCCTCCTATTATTTTCTCCTCCATCTATTTTTCCACTTTTAATGGCATGCTCATCATTTCACCATTCATGATTATATCTGAGAAATTTCTTGAAGCGCTTCCCAACATGTGAGTGATGACGGGGCTTTCAAGTATTAATAAAAAGCGTCGTCATCTCCTTTTCCAAAGCGGTGGTTGCACCTGAACCGCCACCTCTCGCACCTCTGCGCATATTGTCTGAAGCTTTCGTTCGATTTCTTCTCTAAATTTTGCAGAGTTATCCTGTCAGGCATCATTTCTGAGACATGATTGTATTGTCTCAAGAAAGCCTGTGCTAAATCCCTCCAAGTAGCAATTTTAGCTCGGCTCAGCTGATTGTACCACTTTGACGCCGCTCCCGTAAGACTTTCCTGAAAGCAATGTATTAATAATTGATCATTATTAATATGCCCCGTCATTCTTCTACAAACATAGTAATATGGGATCCTGGGCAACTAATCCCGTTGTATTTCTCGAATTCCGGCATCTTAAATTTGTAAGGGAGCACTAAGTCCGGAACCAAGCTCAGATCCTTTGCATCTGTTCCATAGCTTTCGATGCTTTCTATTGCCCTAAACTTCTCTTCTATCCATTTCTATTTCTCCTCAAATTGTTTTGGAATTCCTCCTTCGCCTTGTCCTTTTCAACCATCTCGTCAAGATCTGGGACCGCAATATTATTCGGGCTATCACCGGGATTAAGCCCGCTCCGGGTTGAAAATTCATTGGGATTGAAGCATCGCCTTGGAACTGCTGGGGTCTAACCGACACAGAGGGTCTCCGCGAATGCAGCTTAGTCTGTACTTGCGCATGTGGAGGCGTGAAACCTGGAGGATAAGTGGTTCACCATTGTTTTCTTCTTCACTAACAATCACAGGACCTTTACCCTTATCTACTCCCTTCAATAATTGCGTCATCTTAGCCACCAGATCATTTTGGGACTCCTCCATCTTTTGCACCATGTCACGCTGAATCTTTTCTATTTGCTCTTTCATTTGCGCCTGCAACTGGTCTTGCATTTCTTTTGAAGTCGCTCTAGCTTCTCCAACCTTTGGTCCATAATTTTTGCCTTAGCTCGGGTGCCGTAACTTTGTTGGTTTTCCAGGTTAACTGAAATGATTTTATTCGATTAGGTTTTTTTTAATGGTCATTAATGCATATGATGTGATGCAATGCATGAAAGGAATGCAAAGAAAAAGAGGCACTGATTCTAATTCAACTTCATTAGAAAACTTTACTAGATAAAGAGCTTCTTTACATAAAATAGACTACATATACGGCTTTGCCCTCACACTCAAAGCCTTAACCTTCTAAGAAGCCAAGCTAATTCTCAGCCCCTGTCCGACTCTGACTCATACTTCAAACTTAATAGATCAGCCTGAACCGCTAGAGTCTGCAGATGATCAGCTACTTCGCGCACTTGAGCCACCGCTCTCCCTAATAATATCTTCTCTAATCTGCTCTTGAGACCGACGGATTGTCTTTGCACAGCTCATTATTTTCTTCCAGAAGCTCTATCCGGATTTCACTATTCTGCATGCATTCTCTAGCTCTCCTATTTGTCTTTAATTCTTCAATTTTGTCTAAGCTCGCCCTTAATTCAACCGTAGCATTACGATTACAGTACTGGTGAAGCGATCTTTCTAGTTCGGTTATCCGGACCTCAACTCTGTCTTCTCATCTGGCAAACTAGTAGACTCTTTCCAAGGCGACTTCTCGAGCCGAGTATCCTGAAATTTCTTTTCCCATTGATTAGCTCTCGTCTTTTCCTCCTGAATTTCTTGTCGCCATTGTTCTGGCGTTTACCCAAGCCAGCAGTTCTTACCGACCTGCGCACTCTTGTAATCTGTCTTCAGGCTGTCTAAATCTTCTTTACTTGTTCTTTCTTTTCTCATTTATCGGCCTCTAATCTTTGAATGTCCACATCCAGCTAACGCATTTTTTCTCTAGTTTCTATCTTCTTCCCCAATTCAAATCCTTTTTTCAATTCTTGTTGATGATTTCCATCTCAGAAGGCAAACTGTAAGCGTTCCTCTAAGATCGAGCAGTTCTGATTTGACGCCGGGATGTTGTCGTGATCCTTTGATCACGCCACTGACATACTCGGGGTGATGTCGGACCCACGGCTAAGATCTTCATTCGACGAGTTGGTTCCAAGTACTGATATTCTCGAACCTTTTCTTGTAATTGTCTCCCTATAGGAAAAATCACTATAAGCCAACCCCTGCGTTGCTGGTATAATGTCGTGATCTTACTGTCTTGATACGAGTAGAGGAGCATATCCGATAGCTCCCCATATCCCGACAGCGGAACCCAGTCAAATCTCACTCGGTACAATATCTCATCGGGAATAACCAAGGAGCCCTCCATTCAATATCTTCATCCTGAATTTAGAGTATCTCTTCCATTTTTCTTCTGATAATATCACCCGTCTTGGCGTTTCCTAGCATATTATCCAGCTGTCTATGTGTCCTAAAGCTTTGGGGAAACCACTAGTCGTAGATACCTAAGCGAAGACATCGCCTTTTTTTAAGTCAGGATGTACGCATAGCACAAGTCTTCCGCAAACTTTTCCAAGGAAATTTACGAGGCCCTTTACTGTCGGATGGGCCAAAAGCGAATCCTCCGTCCTCCGTGATGTGGCATTCCGTGATTGTCTTTAACACGGGCGGACACCAGCCAGCTCTGGA
>NC_053427.1:4695316-4753221 GCF_007990345.1 Gossypium hirsutum
CCTTTACTTTGTCTGGGTCAACCTCGATCCCCTTTTGCTAACTATGAAGCCTAATAACTTCCCTGATCTGGCTCCAAACGTGCATTTGGCCGGGTTAAGCTTGAGCTGGAATTTCTTTAATCTCAAAATAACCTTTTCAAGACCTGAACATGCTCTTCTTCCGTTCTAGATTTCGCGATCATATCGTCAACATTAGACTTCGATCTCCTTGTGCATCATGTCGTGAAACAAAGTCACCATAGCTCTTTGATATGTTGCTCCCGCATTCTTCAATCCGAAGGGCATTACCTTGTAACAGAATGTTCCCCATAAGGTAATGAATGTGGTTTTCCTCATGTCTCCAGGATGCATCTTTATTTGATTGTATCCAGAGAAACCATCCATGAAAGAAAACAATGAATAGCCCGCCGTGTTATCTACCAAAGTATCAATGTGAGGCAGTGGAAAGTTGTCCTTTGGACTAGCCTTGTTCAAATCCCTATAATCCACACACATTCCTACCTTTCCATCTTTTTTGGGAACAGGGACGATGTTGGCTACCAATCCGATACTTGACCTCTTGTAAGAAACCAGGTCAATTGTCTTTTGATTCTTCTCTTATTTTCACACATGTCAGGTCTCATTTCCTGAGCTTCTGTTGAACGGTTTACAATCCTCCTTTATGGGCAGACGTGCACCACAATATTAGTACTTAGCCAGGATATCTTGGTACACCACGCGAAAATCTTGATTCTCGGAGCAATTATGAGGTCTTGCTTGTCTTTGCGGTGATTTCAGTTCCAATTTTCCTCTTTCCATCCTCTAGGCTCACTATTTCTAATGATTCCTATGAGTAGATATGCTTATCCTCTTTTCACATTTACAGTCCGAATGCATATAATCTTCGTCATTTTCAAAGTCGCAGGATTCCTCTAAACACACTTCTTGCTCAAAAATAGGCTCCGCGTTTAAGGCAGCGTCACTCATGTCATTGATATCTGAAGACCTATGAGGGCATATCAAAGAATATACCAAGAATATAAATTTATGAATATGTTTGTGCAAAAGAATTACAAATGAAAGAATTATTTGTAAGACAATCAACCAAATGAAAAATATAAAAGGAAAAAAAGACTGATTGAGATGAACGTAGACACGTATTTCATTAAAATAATGATATTTAGGCCCAATGCCTATTTCACAAAAGATTTCATATCGTTTCTAGGCCAACAAACAACAGGAATGTTTTGAGCATTACTCTGAATAAGCCCTAAAGACTACAGGGATTTCTTCAGCAGTCCAATTGTTTAGCTCGCTTCCAGGCTCATAAGGGCAGATCTCCAACAAAGCCCTCCTTTCCGTTGCTTCTATGGCGTTGGTATAAGCATTTTCCAACATTCCTCCCATGACGTTACCGGACACTCCACATTCAGAATGAATAAATCCTCCCGACACAAAAGATGTAGATATGTGGGGAAAGGTTAAAGGCTCACACTTAGCTTCATGTCCATTCAAACGCGCCCTTCTTCTCTCTTGTCTCTTCTCTACTTCTTTCTTCTTCTGCTTCATGTCTGGCTTGTACCCTAAACCAAATCTATCAAACTTTTCCTTCGGCATTGGTGCCTCAATCCTTCCCTGAAGATATTTTCCCAATCCTTTCCCGGGTAAGGCTCCTCTTCCTACCATCAATCGCAATCCCATCTCAGTGGTCCTGGATATTTTCGGTACTGGAATTCTATTTCCCTCCGCAATAAACATCGCGTTCACAAATTCTAACGACCGAAAAGAACATTCTAGTGCCTCATCGTTGATGTCCACATAAGGTGCATCGCTAGTCATCATTGCGATAATATCCTCCTCTGCATCTATTGTTACCAAACGATCCTCCGATACCAACTTCACCTTCTGATGTAATGATGAAGGTACTGCCCCTGCTGAGTGTATCCACGGTCTCCCCAATAGACAGTTGTAGGAGGGTTTAATATCCATTACCAAGAAATCCACCTCATAAGTGACTGGGCCAATCCTTAATGGCACCTCAATTCTCCCCATAACCTCCTTTTTCGTTCCATCAAATGCCCTTACTATGCTCTGGCATGCTTTCATGCGCGAACTGTCTATTGGTAATCGACTAAGAGTGGACAAAGGCAATACATTTAGTGCAGATCCATTATCAACCAAGGCCCCCGGGAGTGTGTACCCTTTGCATCGGACAGTAACGTGCAGGGCTTTAGTAGAACCTCTTCCTCCGGATGGTATTTCATCATCATTGAAGAAGATAAAATTGTCAGCACCAATATTGTTGATCAACCGATCCAACTTGTTTACCGAAATATCGTCAGCCACATATGTTTCGTTTAGCACCTTTAAGAGTGCATTCCGATGTACTTCTGAGTTTAAGAGTAAAGCTAATACCGAAATGCGGGCTGGCTGTTTGTGCAGTTGCTCCACAACACTGTATTCACTGTGTTTCAAAAACTTCAGAAACTCCTTTGCCTCCTCTTCTTTTATTGGTTCATTTACCAATGGCTCAACTTCTACTGCTTTCCCTTTCCTCTGTTCTTTCTTCCAATCCTCTTTCCTGGGCGACTCTGCTTGAGCGTCATATCCTTTTCCATTGCGCGCGTAAGAACCTATTTCCTGATTTCTTTCTGCTTCTTTTCCCAAAATGGTCACATTACACCCGTAATTCCACGGCACCATTTTGTTATCTTTATAAGAGAAATTTGATGGTTTCTGGATTACAATTTTCGGCGTTACCTGAGCCCTAACCTCATTACCCTTAGGGCGTGAGATAATGACCACAAGATGATTTATTTTTGGAGCCTTTGTTCCCAACTCTGTCGCGCATATGCTCCTCATTTCTTTCACATCTTCATAAAACCTCATCTCCTTGTTATCCATCATGCTTTGAACCAAGGCCTTGAATCCTTCACATTCTTGGATTTCATGCCCTGTTTCATGGTGAAATTCACAATAATTTCCCATCTCATGCCCTTTCTCAGAATCTAAAATAACCAACCCTCTTTTCGCCATTTCTTTCCAGACCCGTTTCAATGGAGTTTTTACTTCAGCAATGTCAGTCTTGACTTCTTCTCCCGTACCTTCACTAACTATATTCACCCCCTTATCTGCGTGATTAGGTAACGGATTCTTTGCGTTAGGTGAGTCGTCAAGTTTGACAACACCTAAATGATAAGTCCTTCTACTACCTTCTTGAAGGCCGTACAATTTTCTATCGAGTGCCCAGAAATTCCCGCATGATAATCACATTGCGCGTTCGTATCATACCATTTTGGATACGGGGGTTGTAGAGGACTCAAGTAACGAGGAGCAACAACATGTGCATCGAATAAAGTCTGATACAACTCCTTGTATGACATCGGGATTGGCGTGAATTGGGGCTTTTCAGTAGTTTGCCTAGCTCCCGACTCTTGTCTTGATGATCCCTGTTGATTAGCAACCACTTTCTTTGGCTGATTCACGGTAATTGACCTACCATAAGTATTCACATTATTCACTTCATTTTCTCTTTTCCTCGGGGGTGCCCTCCTATTATTTTCTCCTCCATCTATTTTTCCACTTTTAATGGCATGCTCAATCATTTCACCATTCATGATTATATCTGAGAAATTTCTTGAAGCGCTTCCCAACATGTGAGTGATGAACGGGGCTTTCAAAGTATTAATAAAAAGCGTCGTCATCTCCTTTTCCAAAAGCGGTGGTTGCACCTGAACCGCCACCTCTCGCCACCTCTGCGCATATTGTCTGAAGCTTTCGTTCGATTTCTTCTCTAAATTTTGCAGAGTTATCCTGTCAGGCATCATTTCTGAGACATGATTGTATTGTCTCAAGAAAGCCTGTGCTAAATCCCTCCAAGTAGCAATTTTAGCTCGGCTCAGCTGATTGTACCACTTTGACGCCGCTCCCGTAAGACTTTCCTGAAAGCAATGTATTAATAATTGATCATTATTAATATGCCCCGTCATTCTTCTACAAAACATAGTAATATGGGATCCTGGGCAACTAATCCCGTTGTATTTCTCGAATTCCGGCATCTTAAATTTGTAAGGGAGCACTAAGTCCGGAACCAAGCTCAGATCCTTTGCATCTGTTCCATAGCTTTCGATGCTTTCTATTGCCCTAAACTTCTCTTCTATCCATTTCTATTTCTCCTCAAATTGTTTTGGAAATTCCTCCTTCGCCTTGTCCTTTTCAACCATCTCGTCAAGATCTGGGACCGCAATATTATTCGGGCTATCACCGGGATTAAAGCCCGCTCCGGGTTGAAAATTCATTGGGATTGAAGCATCGCCTTGGAACTGCTGGGGTCTAACCGACACAGAGGGTCTCCGCGAATGCAGCTTAGTCTGTACTTGCGCATGTGGAGGCGTGAAACCTGGAGGATAAAGTGGTTCACCATTGTTTTCTTCTTCACTAACAATCACAGGACCTTTACCCTTATCTACTCCCTTCAATAATTGCGTCATCTTAGCCACCAGATCATTTTGGGACTCCTCCATCTTTTGCACCATGTCACGCTGAATCTTTTCTATTTGCTCTTTCATTTGCGCCTGCAACTGGTCTTGCATTTCTTTTTGAAGTCGCTCTAGCTTCTCCAACCTTTGGTCCATAATTTTTGCCTTAGCTCGGGTGCCGTAACTTTGTTGGTTTTCCAGGTTAACTGAAATGATTTTATTCGATTAGGTTTTTTTTAATGGTCATTAATGCATATGATGTGATGCAATGCATGAAAGGAATGCAAAGAAAAAGAGGCACTGATTCTAATTCAACTTCATTAGAAAACTTTACTAGATAAAGAGCTTCTTTACATAAAATAGACTACATATACGGCTTTGCCCTCACACTCAAAGCCTTAACCTTTCTAAGAAGCCAAGCTAATTCTCAGCCCCTGTCCGACTCTGACTCATACTTCAAACTTAATAGATCAGCCTGAACCGCTAGAGTCTGCAGATGATCAGCTACTTCGCGCACTTGAGCCACCGCCTCTCCCATAATATAATATCTTTCTCTAATCTGCTCTTGAGACCGACGGAATTGTCTTTGCCACAGCTCATTATTTTCTTCCAGAAGCTCTATCCGGATTTCACTATTCTGCAATGCATTCTCTAGCTCTCCTATTTGTCCTTTTAATTCTTCAATTTTGTCTAAGCTCGCCCTTAATTCAACCGTAGCATTACGATTACAGTACTGGTGAAGCGATCTTTCTAGTTCGGTTATCCGGACCTTCAACTCTGTCTTCTCATCTCGGCAAACTAGTAGACTCTTTCCCAAGGCGACTTCTCGAGCCCGAGTATCCTGAAATTTCTTTTCCCATTGATTAGCTCTCGTCTTTTCCTCCTGAATTTCTTGTCGCCATTGTTCTGGCGTTTTACCCAAGCCAGCAGTTCTTACCGACCTGCGCAACTTCTTGTAATCTGTCTTCAGGCTGTCTAAATCTTCTTCTACTTTGTTCTTTCCTTTTCTCAATTTATCGGCCTCTAATCTTTGAATGTCCACATCCAGTCCTAACTGCATTTTTTCTTCCTCTAGTTGTTCTATCTTCTTCCCCAATTCTAAACTCCTTTTTTCAAATTCTTGTTTGATGATTTCCATCTCAGAAGGCAAAACTTGTAAGCGTTCCTCTAAAGATCGAGCAGTTTCTGAATTTGACGCCGGGATGTTGTCGTTGATCCTTTGATCACGCCACTGACCATACTCGGGGGTGATTGTCGGACCCACGGCTAAGATCTTCATTCGACGAGTCTGGTTCCAAGTACTAGATATTCCTCGAACCTTCTTCTTGTAATTGTCCTCCCTATAGGAAAAATCACTATAAGCCAACCCCTGCGTTGCTGGTATGAATTGTCGTGATCTATACTGTCTTGATACGAGTAGAGGAGCATATCCGATAGCTCCCCATATCCCGAGCAGCGGAACCCAGTCAAAATCTCCACATCGGTACAATATCTCATCGGGAATTAACCAAGGAGCCCTCCATTCAATATCTTCATCCTGGAGATTCTAGAGTATCTCTATCCATTTTTCTTCTGAAATATCATCCCGTCTTGGCGTGGCCACCAATTCTCCTAGAGGGGAGTAGTTATCAGAGAATACCCGATAAGGACCTTTTCGACTTTCCAGAAGTGGCTATGGAACCATACCAATAAGAGCTGCGCGCATCCAATAAACCTTCCCTCCCCTGCTTTCCGACACGCACTCAAGGATCTAAAAGTTTCAGCGAGTATTGCCGGAACCGGTGTAACCCCTTTACTAAGCCGATCGAACAAATCAGATACAGCCTCGTCTATGTGTCCTAAAGCTTTGGGGAAAACCACTAGTCCGTAGATACCTAAAGCGAAGACATCGACCCTTTTCTTTAAGTCAGGATGTACAAGCACCAAGTCTCGCAAACTTTTCCAAGGAACACATTTACTGTCGCCCTTCTGTTGGATCCGGGCAGCGACCCACTGCTCGCTCATCCCAGTGATGTTCATTAATTTCTTTAACAACGGGGGGACACAAGCAGCTCTGGAATAAGCCTTGTCGACTTGAATCTTTGGGCACCGAAGCAAGGTCGTATACTCCTCCACAGTAGGCGTCAAATCTACCCTCCCAAAAGTGAAACAACTGTAGGCAGGATTCCAAAACTGAGCAAGGGCTCGGAATAAATACTTGTCCACTTTGACACTAAGCAGATAAGGTAGGTCACCGTAGTTACAATAGAACAGCTGCTTGGCCTCGACATCCCATTGATCCCAGACTTCTTTCATTTCTCGAAGGTCATTCTGGATTACACTGATACGGGTAAAATCCCACAATTCTGACACGTACCCTTCGGTAAGACTATCGCCTTTCTTCCGTTGTGTCGTTTCAGCCCATATTCGCACAGCCGCATTATCCTCTACTTTATCAACAAACTCCTTTTCCATGATAAGCTTTCTACCAAGAAACTGAACGTAAATCGACACCTCTTTTAGAGTGAAGATGCCATGCAATCACAAACAAAGTAAATTAGCATTAAACACAGAATAAGATTTAAAATAAGCGATAAATAAATACAACATTCATTTAGGTAAGCACTAAAATTTGGAGTAGCTCTACCTAGGTCGGTTCCTAAGGTTCACTACACGTGATATGGCTCTAGAGATAAGGTACCTGAACCAGCAGATTCCTCGATCTTTACCCATTATAGGCTCATACAGACCGAGTTCGGTTCAGAGGAATACATTTCCCTATGGCCATGCGGAGATGAAAATCTCACGAAGACATAGGTACGGATGTATCCCGAAAGCGATTCACTATCCCATGCGGAGGTGAAAACCTCACGAAGGCGTAGTTTCTCACTCCCACTTAAAAGGGTGTGACCAACGGTCATGCCATGCAATGTGCAGAAAGATACAAAAACTTAAACTAACACAGCAATTATAAACCACAACGATGAAAATTGTAATAAAAGCAATGAAATGCGATGAAAGGATCGTATATTTAAACCAAGTTTTTGATTTTCGACAAAAAGACAAAAAATAATCAACTCGTGGCTCGACTCACTCATCGTCCCCAGCGGAGTCGCCAAGCTGTTGACACCATTTTTTGGATGAAAACGGGGTCAACTTGGGTTTTGGAAAATGAAAACAAAAATGGGAGTCGCCACCAATCTTTTTTTTATGAGGTGTGATTGGATTACCTCGAAAAATGGTTGTTATAATAAACGGTTTGATTTTATTAAAACAACGGTTTTGGTCCACGAAATTTAGAAAACGGGTTCGGGAGTCGGTTACGCATGAGGAAGGATTAGCACCCTCGATACGCCCAAAATTGGTACCTAGTTGATTACTTAATGTCTTAATGTCAAAAATTGAGAATTTAAAAGAATTTTAAAAATACGATCCTTGTATTAAAGTGTTGAAAATTTTGGGAAAAAGGGGCACGTTCCACGTTAATCGAGAAAGAAAGCATCATATCCAGTAAGTTAGGACACAATGTCTCGAATTCCCGATATGCGAATGAATGTCAAAATTTACTTATTTAAAAGATGTTTAATTATCTTGGATTAAAAAAGGGATCATGTCCAGCGAGTTAAGACACGATCTTTTTTATTCCCGAGATCATTTAAAACTTAAGTTTGAAAAGATTCGTGTAATAAAGTTTAAAAGAATATTCAATTGTTTAAATCAAATGAAGAAATCGCAACCCAATACGTTAGGGCACAATTTCTCAAAATATTAAACATTGAATATTACATGTATTTCAAAAAATCATCATCTCGAGAAAACAACGTGTCACATCCAATGAGTTAGGATACAACATATTGAATTCTCGATAACGAGCTTTTTATCATTTTTTAAAAGAACAATCTCGATTATTTAGGTTCAACGAAGAAAATCGGAACCCAATACGTTAGGGCTTGATTCTCTCGAAGATCTAAAACACCGAATATTACTTATTTTTAAAATTTCTTTTTTGAAATCTAAATAAAAAATTTGGTGTAATGGAAATGATGATGATATAAGCAAAATAATACAAACAAAGGCTACTAAGTAAAAATAAATACAGAGACGAACTAATATAATACACAATTATAAGCATATTAAAACATTCATTCTAAATAATGAAAATGTAAATGAAGAAATAAACAAAGAAAATGTATATAACTATAAAATATAAAATATATATGTGTTATAAAATATGAAAATATGAGTATTTACACATACATGAGTAGATTATAAAACATAAAAATATATAATAAAAGTATGTATATTACAAGAACGTGTATATGTACATAAATATGAAAATTTTAAAGATAGAACAATGTGCATATATATATACTTATACAAATTAAAAAAATATGTACATACATATATTATAAAAATTTATTCACATATACACACATGCTTGAAATTGTAAGATAATAACAAGAACATGTATATATAAACATATATGAAACATGAGATGTACGAATGTATGTATATAGATACGGATGGTAGAAATATAGGCATATAAATATAAATACTTAAAATATATATATAAATACATACATAAATTATAAAATAGATAATATAGTCATGTATATATATTATTAAATATTAGACATATATATGTATATATATATAGTAAGATTTAAAGTAAGAAGACAATAATAAAAAACATCACATTCAAATGACAAAATAACCAAAAATAAAGAAAAAGTATCAAAATACAACTTGGACTAAATTGACAGGATAAATTTAAAAAAATAAACCAAACGTAGGGACTAATTTCAAAGGCGCGAAAGAAGCTAAGGATTAACTGGGGAAATATCCCGCACCAACCAAACGGCGCCGTTCCAAGGAAGTGCATATACATGGTCTGGGGATTAAAATAAAACAAAAGGAAATTTTGCGGCCGAAATTGCAAATAATAAAAGGATTGCATTGAAAACGCCATAAAGGCGGAGGGGCTTATTTCGCAAATATCCCCTCAAGCCTAAACACGTGGATCCTTGGGGCCCGACGGGTCAACACGTGGGTCATGCTCAATACGGCGCCGTTTTGGAGCCACTGATCAGACTCCAAACGGCGTCGTTTCACACATCACATAAGGGTCAAATGAACCCTAATCTGGCAGCCACCCATTTACTTTTAACAAAAAAAGAAAAAAGAAACAACAATAAAACAGAGAGCCCGAATGCTCTCCCTTTCTGCGCCTCTCTCGGTCTTTAGGCTTAGACCTCCGTCTCCGCCTCCATGGCCAGTGGCCGGAGTCGCGCGAGAACGGTCTCTCTCTTTGCGGCGTCCTTGAAGGCTAAGCCTTCTCAACCGCGATATCAAAAGGAAAAGGGGTGAAACGCCTCTTTCGGCCCAACTCCGACGGCGGCAAGGGTAGGGCTCCGACACTAGCCCATCGAAGCAATAAGGTATTTCCTTTCCCTTTTAGTTCCGTTTATTTTGTTGAACAATTGCAGAGAAAAAAAGCAATAAATAAAGATTAAAGTGAATAAGAAACAAGAACAGAGAAAAAAAAACGGGAGTCAACCCTTTTGATCTGTTTTTTCTTTTTTCAATTCGAAAATGCAGTGTCCATTCCAAATGTACAGAGATATTGTTTTTCTTTTATATCCCATTTACATTGTATTTTAGTTGTATTCTTTGCATTATCTGTTGTGTGCTCCGACTTTCTCTGCCATTTTGCAGGTGTTGATGAAGCTAGGCACGGTGGGTGGCGATGGGACAAGGCAGACGGCAGAGGGAGGGATGCGGCGCTAGGTTTGGCTAGGGTTTCGTTTTTCTGAAACCCTAGTTGGGTTTTTAGGGGGAATTGGGCTCGGGTTTTGGGTTAGGTTTTAGATGGGTTTGGTTTATTTTGTAATTGGGCTTGTAACGGGTAGTGGGCCACCGGGTAAATGGGCCTGCAACAACACACATAAGATACATAATTCCATAATTATGAATAAACACATTTATCAAACATATTCCATGTTTTTATATATATCATAGTTTCATATTTCCATGTATCAATTACCATCACTTCCTCGTATTTCAGACAAATACGTGTAACAATTCATAAATATGCAATTCATTAACTCTTCCTACCAATCACGATTTAAATTGCCAAATCACTTATTGAGCCCAATTTCAATATTCACTAAAATCTATCATATAAATTTTGATGTACGTATTCATCAATAAATTCCATGTACATATACCATCATCTCATATTTCCACATACATTTGCTTTCCACATTTATGAATTCAAATAGCATATACAAGACATACCAATGTATTTCAAGTAAATTTTCATGATATTTCATTTCGAACTCAGATTATTTCATACTAGAAGTTTTCTCATTAACTCATTTAGAATACCAATTCACACGGATAATACACTCAAGGCGTAGAAATATATAATCACAAATGAACTCATTCATCAACCAAGTTTTATGCCCATGTCTCATCAACTCGTATTTCCTTATGTCTTATAATTTCATGTAATACTTACCAAACTTCTTCAAATTAGTGAACATCTTACGGAATTGAGTACTTCGTTTTCTCGATGCCATAATTCAACTATGGTCTTACACATCTTCACATAATGATGCCATAGCCCAGCTATGGCCTTACACATATTTATATATCGATGCCATAGCCCAGTTATGGTCTTACACGTAATCACATATCACATATCGATGCCATAGCCCAGCTATGGTCTTACACGAATCACATATCTCAGTGATGCCATATCCCAGATATGGTCTTATACAGTAGCATATATCACACCGATGCCATATCCCAGATATGGTCTTATACGGAAATCACTTGTCACTTGTCACTTGTCACTTGTAGCCAAAGCTACCACTATTCACTGATCAGGTAGCCGGTGCTACCATTTTTCACTGATCAGGTAGCCGGAGCTGCCACTTTTCACTAATCAGGTAGCAGAAGCTACCACTTTTCACTGATCAGGTAGCTGAAGCTACCACTTTTCACTTGTCATTTGCCATTGATCAAATAAGTGTAGCCGAAGCTATCACTTATCACTTTCACTTGTCCTTGATCAGATAAGTGTAGCCGAAGCTATCACTTATCACTTGTTGCCATAGTCCAACCATGGTCTTTTCCTTTAATTCATATTGTCACTGAACTGAAATGCTCAATTCGATCATTTATTCAATTTTCATGCTTTTACATTATTCACGATTTTATCATCAATATATATGAAATAAATCATCATGAAATTCATACAATTAACAAATAATCACTAAAATTTAGCCATATAAACTCACAAGTTCAATTTTTGTATTATAACGATAATCATAATTTCATAATAAATACTCCAAATAAAACATTATATCATTTCTAATCCAACACTCATCGATTATAACCGGGCATGTGATCAATTTATACACGATTCATTCATATATATGTATATTTTTCCTCCTCCTCCTCTCCATCCCCATCCTTAGTATAAACAACACATTTGTAGGTAACATTATCCATAATTTTCACTATCTACTTATGTGAATATTCAAGCTGTCCATCTATGTCATAGTCACTAAATTATTTTTATCTTTATCTACAGAACTCCTAATTAAGATCCATAAAATTTTCCAGAAACTAGACTCATATTTCTTCTTACCATAAAAATTTCATAATTTTTGGTTGGGCCATTTAATACAGTTTATTCATTGAAGTCTCCCCTGTTCTGCTATCTGACAATTCCGACCCTTCTTCACTAAAAATTAATTATCTCCTTGTACAGGATTCAAATTATGTTTCTGTTTGTTTCTATTGAAACTAGACTCAATAAGGAATCCATGCATGTAAAGTATGACTCTTAATAATTTTTGTATAATTTATGGTGAATTTCTAAAGTCAAGACAGGGGATCTCGAATTCATTCTGACCTTGTCTCACAAAATTTATCATATCTCATGATTTACAATTCCATTGCTTACATTATTTCTTCTATAAGAAACTATACTCAATAAGCTTTAATTTCATATTTTATTCATCCTCTAATTCCATTTCTAAAATTTTTGGTGATTTTTCAAAGTTAGACTACTGCTGCTGTCCAAAACAGTTTTAGTGCAAAATGTTGATTTCCATTTTGCCCCAAATTTCACAATTCATACAATTCAGTCCTTACTCAATTAAACCCTAAATTAAGATAATTTTCTCAATTAATATTTTTCCTAAACATTATAAGTTGTTTCATAACTATTGAAATTCAGAATTTCTATATAAAACTCTAACTTCAAACTCGTTTACAATTAGGTCCCAAACATTCACTTTCTATTCAATTCTTTCAATAAAATCAGCATAAAAACAATTTAAAGCTCTAATTCCATGCCAAATAATATATACTTCCATAACATATTCATAGCAACTTTCAATTTCTTTCATAGAATCAAAAACTAATGAATTCAACAAGTGGACCTAGTTGTAAAAGTCACAAAAACATAAAAATTTCAAGGAGAAAGCAAGAATTAAACTTACATGAAGATAGAGTATGAAAACCAGCTTGAACCCTCCTCCATGGCTGTTTTTCAGCTGATGAATATGAAGAGAAATGAAGAGAATTCTAGATATTCCAATTTAGTCCCATTTTTATTTAGCCAATTTTGGTAATTTTCCAATTTTTCCCTTATTTCACCCATTTCCTGATTTTTCTCCGCTATTGCCGCCCAAAATATCTCCTTTGGGCTTATTTTCACTTTAGGTCCTTCCTCATTTGATAATTGAGCTATTTAATCCTTTTTGCAACTTTTACACCTTTTTCAATTTAGTCTTTTTTATTTAATTAACAACCCAAACGTCAAAACTTTCTGACTAAATTTTATTACTACCTCACCAACACTCTAAATATTTCTAAAAATATTTATGGCTTGGTTTATGAAGTCAAAATCTCGATACCTCATTCTCGACCCAATTTATCTAATTAATTCTTTTAAATCACCAAATTCACTAATTCAAAAATGCTTTTATATTAACATTTGACTCATAGGTATTAATTTATTAAATTTTCAACTCACCTGTCGAATTTAGTGATCTCAAATCTCTATTCCCAATACCACTGAAAATTAGGCTGTTACAGATGTGCTTGTTACTTTGCAATTTTGCATGAAGAATTTGTTTAGAATCTTTGAGGCAAAAGCCTTATGACTTAAAAAGATTCCATTCTGAGTTTGTGACACTTTCATGCCAAGGAAGTAAGTCATTTTTCCCAAATCAGACATCTCAAACATTTGCTCTATTTTCTCCTTAAAATCAGCCAATATAGCATGATTTCCCCCTGTCACTAGCAGGTCATCCACATACAAGGATACAATCACTTGTGTTTCAATACCTTCTCTTTTGAGATGCAAGGTTAGCTCAGTGATGCTCCTCTCGAATCCTAGGGTAGTTAGATAGTTGTTGATTCTATCATACCAGACTCTTGGTGTCTATTTCAAGCCATACAAGGGTTTTTTTTCAGCTTTTAGACATTGTCTTTTTTGCCTTCAACTTTGAACCCTTTAGGCTGTTCAATATAAATTTCTTCCTCAAGATAGCCATTGAGGAAGGTTGCCTTTACATCAAGCTGATGGATTTTCCACTGCTTTTGTGCAACCAAGGCAATTAGCAGCCTAAAAGTGTCAAGCCTGTCCACTAGTGCAAAGGTTTCAAAGTAGTCAATGCCATATTTTTGGCTGAACCCTTTCATTACCAGCCTTGCTTTTAGCTTGTTCAAACTTCCGTCAGCATTTTGCTTGGCTCAAAACACCCATTTCACTCCTATGACCTTCTTGTTGACTGGTCTTGAAACCAGCTCCCAAGTCTAATTATTTTCAATCATGCTGATTTCATCAACCATAGCCTGTTTCTAGCCTTGCTAAGCTTTAACCTCTTCAAAACAACTTGGTTCAACTGCAGCTAGTTGAGCTCTTTCATACATCTTAGCCAATGGTTTAGTGCCCCTGATTGGTTCATCATCAATGTCCACTTCGGGACCATTTTGATCAGCTTCAATCTGATCTGTCACAAGATCTTCAGCAGTAGCCTCTGCCTCATTCTTATCCCAGTTCCAGGCTGACTTCTCATCGAATACAACATCTCTGCTCACAAGTACTTTGTTGGATGAAGGATCCAAGATCCTATAGCCCTTCTTGATACTGCTATAGCCCACAAGGATACCAGGTTGAGCTTTCTTGGCCAACTTGTCCCTCTTAACAGCAGGAAAATATGCATAAAAGATGCAGCCAAAGACCCTCAGGTGAGCCAGTAATGGTTTGAACCCGAACCAAGCCTCAAATGGAGTTTTCTAAACTAATGCCTTGGTTGGGAGCCTGTTTTGGAGGTATACAGCAGTATTAACTGCCTTAGCCCACAAATTTTTAGGCAAATTTCTCTTAAGTAATTCTTTCTTTCACTTACACCATTCTGTTGAGGTGTGTAGGTGTTGGTGACTTGGTGCTAATGCCTGCTTCATCACAAAAATTTTGAAACATGGCTGAGGCATACTCAGCCCCATTACCAGAGCTCAATGTCTTCAACTTGCAACCTGCTTCAGTCTCTGCTACAGCTTTAAACTTCCAAAACACTGAGGCAACTTCTGGTTTGTGTTTCAAGAAGTAAATTCAGCAATATCTCGAGTAATCATCAATGAAAAGGATGAAATACTTGTTTCCATTCAGGGACTGTGTCTTCATGGGGCCACACACATCAGTATGGACCAGTTGCAGCCTTTCAGAAGCTCTCCAGGCTTTGTTTGAAGGAAATGGCAGTATAGCTAGTTTTCCTAACTGACATGTTTCACAAGCTTCTTCCTTCTCAACTAAATTAGTGAATTTTTCAACCAAGTCTTCTTTGGTTAGCTGAGTCAATGACTTGTAGTCGACATAGCCAAGCCTCTTGTGCCACAGCTTGGATTCATCTGAAATAGCTGTGTAAACACTGCTTAAGCTTTTGTTCCAATCCACAACAAAGCTTTTATCAACCATGGTCACTAACATGAGCTTGGACCCATTTGGATCACTGATTAGGCATTCCTTGCCTTTAAATGCCACAAAGTAGCCTTTTTCTAACAACTGAGCTATGCTGAGCAGATTTCTGTCAATTTTAGGCACTAACAAGACATTTGAAACAAGCTTGTTACCCGTGGGAGTGTTTATTAGCACATCTCCCTTGCCTTCTGCTTTGATGAAATGTCCATTTCCAACTTTCACTTTTGTTTTAATGCTTCTATCAATTGACTAGAAGATGGAAGCATTAGGGGTCATGTGATTTGTGCAACCACTGTCTAACAACCACCCCTTTGTGGCCTTTTCTTTTGCAACTGAGCAAGAAACTGCAAAGACTTGCTCTTCTTGGTCACTTTCCTCTTCTGCTACTCTAGCCTCAGCTCTAAGCTGTTAAGGTTGATTTGGCCTCTGTTTGCCTTTGTTTCTACAAATTTTCTCAACATGACCCATCTTTTTGTAAACTTGGCACTACACATCAGGCTTAAACCAACAGTTTGCCTCTAGATGACCTAGCCTTTTGCAATGTCCGCAAGTCGATCCTTTATTCTTGCACCATCTGATTTAGGCTTGCCTTTCCAGGTTTTCTTGCCCTAGTAGGTAGAGGAGCTCGAGGCTAGTTTGTTTTTGGCTTGAAAGGCACCTTCTTGATGCTCTTTCAGTCTACTGGCTCTCCTTTCCTCTTGAGCATAAAGAACATTGATCAGCTCTGTCAATGAGATGCTGGTCAGGTCCCTCGAGTCTTCAAGGGATGATGTCTTTGCCTCATGCCTTTCCGGCAAGGTTGAGATCACTTTCTACACAATTTTTGCTTCATTAAACTATTCTCCAAGAAGTCTGATGCTGTTTACCACAACCATGATTCTGTTTGAGTATTGCTTCAATGTTTCTTCCTCCTTCATCTTCAAGTTTTCAAAATCCCTTCTCAAATTCAGTAGTTGTTGCTGTCTTATTCTTTCAATTCCTTGAAACTCCTCCTTCAACTTATCCCAGATCTGTTTTGGTGACTCACAAGTCATGATTCTTGTGAAAATCACATTATACACACTATTTTGGATGCAAGACATGGCTTTGTGCCTTTTGGTTATTTCATCTACATGTCGCCTAATCTGAGTCATTGTTGGATTAGCTCTTAGAGGTGCTGGTTCAGCATCTAAGTTGACAACCTCCCACAAGTTGAATACTTGCAGGTAGGTTTTCATTTTGACTACCCATATGTGGTAGCCCTCTCCATTGAACACTGGTGGTGCTGCAGGTGAGAAACATGATGAAGACATGGTTTTAAGGGTTGAAGTATAACAAGTCCACTAAGAATAGGGCTTTAGATACCAATTGTTGGGATTAAAAACAAAAATCAACCAAGGTTGACAAAAGCTCGAGCAATAAGGCTCGATGCTTGCAGATGAAACAAATAGAATCGAGCTTGAAGAGCAAAAAATGAAAACAAAGAAAAGATAGAGTTTTCTGATGAAATTCAATGATTTCATTAACAACAATGAATAAAGGCATTGAGTCATTACATATACCAGTTCATGAGCTGGTCAAAATGTCACAAACATTACCTAATCATTACCTACTACCACTAATTTCGTTGAAACTTGGTAAATGAAACTTGTACACTTTGACAAAGCTGATTTATCAGCTCAACATTACCTAATTACATCAAATACATCACCAACTATGTTCAAAACTAACTAGATTACATGACATCAACTAAACTAACAAAACAAAATAGTAGGAAAAAATTTAGCAGCTGCATGCATGGCTCGAGCTGCTTCTCTGCTCTTTAACTGCTTCATATGCTGCATGCAAACCAATTTCAACAAGGTCTCTATTGGCAACCTACACAATAAAGATTTGTTCGGAAACAACCCAAGTTCAAAGGCATTTCAAGAAGATGCTAATTGATCCGAGGCCCTCATGTTTTGATCTTGGAAAAGGGTATCAATGGCTGAAACTAGTCTTTCATTGTAAACCGACAAGTAAAAGCATGAAAAAACAAGCAAGGAGATACATGGAAACTTTCTCAGGGTTGCCATGTTTTTTTGACAATATTGTAGTTAAACATTAATAGTTAGTATTACAGGTCTTTTCTTACATACGAGTTTTTTATTTTATGTAAAAGAAAAACACCATGGAAGGCCAAGCTTTTACCAAGACTTTTCCTAGTTTTCCATTAATAAAGTTCTTTTTGTTATTCTTCCATATTCAAAACAGATACTGTAATATCTTTCATGTGCAATATCCAATTCTTAAGTAACACAAGTACATTCATAGCAAAGAGGGCTTCTAATGGACAAGACTAGGAACCAAGCATTTGAACCGCACCCATTTTACTTAAGCTTTTTAAGTAGGACTTTCAAAAATTTCTCAATGTCAGGGGTTACATGAGCTATAATCGAAAATAAGTATCGAGGTTCCATCAAAGAAACTGTGACATCATTCACTGAAAATTTTTCAGGCTGATTTGAACTATTTGTCGTACTCCTTGCATTAGAGAAGGCAGGCTTTTTGGGAGAATTTAGAACTGTGAGCTCATTGGTAAGCATGGAAACAACTTCCGACATTGTCGGTCTATCAGCAGCCATTTCTTGAACACAAAGAAGAGCCACATTGATGTATCTGTACACCATAGGATATGAAACTTGGTCTTCCAATTTAGGATCCATCAACTCAAAAACTCTATCTCCTTTCCACAATTCCCATGCCTGAAATAAAACCAAGAAGTTTGAATGTGAAACTCGAGATAAAATGAAAAAAAAAATTACTCAGACTCGAATGAGAGTATCAAGTTTCGGTTTAATGGAGAAAGCCTGTCACTCACATGTCCAATTAGATTAAGAGAACTGCTATGGTAAAAGCCAGTGCTCTTCTTGCCACTCACTATCTCCAACAGCAGCACACCGAAGCTGAATACGTCGGATTTAATGGAGAAAAGGCCTTCCATAGCATACTCAGGCGACATATAACCACTATATTTTCATTATTTCATACAAAAGTTGATTAGATTCTTCAGTGAAAGAGACTTAAACTAGCAGACAATATTGTAAGTCATGGAGATTTCAAATTTCACTTACTAAGTTCCTACAATCCTATTAGTATTCGCTTGTAACTTGTCACCACCAAACATTCTTGCCAACCCAAAATCTGATATTTTCGGGTTCATTTCACCGTCTAAAAGGATATTGCTTGCCTTAGGATCTTGATGTATGATCCTTAATCTCGAAAATTGGTGAAGATACAGCAGACCTTGCGCAATCCCCTCGATTATTCGAACTCGTGTTCCCCAATCTAGTAATCCTTCACTGTTTGAACCTGTTACAAATTAACAAAAATATTGCATATCAAAAGCAAATCTTGGAAAGAAAAAAAAAAGAGGCAGCTTTAAGGATTCAGAAACCGCAAACCGAAAAGAAATGAATCCAAGCTTTTGTTAGGCATGAACTCATAGATCAATATCTTTTCTCCTTGTTCTAAACAGCAACCCAATAGTCTAACAAGGTTCCTATGTTGAAGCTTTGCTATAAGCATCGTCTCATTTTTTAACTCTTCGAGACCTTGCCCGGACCATTTCGAAAGCCTTTTCACTGCTATTTCTTGTCCATTTAATAGTTTTCCCTGCAATCAAAATATTTCGAACCTGAACTCCATTTCTGGTAATAGTCTTAAAATGTGATAGACTTCATACCTTATAAACAGGTCCAAATCCCCCTTCTCCCAGCTTATTCTCCAAGGAGAAGTTATCAGTAGCTAGCGATACACTATCAAAGCTAAACAGTGGAAATGGGGCATCCTTCCTCTTCCGTTTTCTGGGGTTTTCGGAACCCGAAAAATCACTGCTACTCGTTGTGATGCTCATCTCCATATCAAAGAGTAGTATATCCTGGCTTGGATCTTCTCTGTCCCCTGTTTCCAAAGACAGAGAGGTCTGCATATGTAAGTACATCCCTTCGCATACCGAACGAGTTTACGAATCAATTCACAAAGGCCGACACAAAACAAATTACCTTTGTTTTTAAAACGCTTCTTCCGCCGAATAACAATGTAAGATGAAGGAAGAAACACCAGTAAAACAATAGGAATTGCAATTATCCATAGGTACCAATTGGCTCCTAGTACTCGATTATGAGAAAGTAAGAAAGTGAAACAATTTAATGGTCAATTTAGTTAAAAGTTTGTAACAAGTACCTCTTCCATTGTCAAATTCAGAAGCTGCAAGTTTGATGAAGATTGTACGTCCATTTGGATCCTTTGCTGACAGTTGTTCGAGACCAAGAATGTCACCGTACCACCTTAAGCAAAGGCCACTTGTGTTATATGCATATGCACTGCAGGTGCAATTACTCAAGCAAGCTTCTCTGCATGCTTTTGCGTCGGAGTTTGAAACTTGAGGGCCTGATGGGAAATTATATGATGAATTGATTTTCTGAGTTGAACTTACAGGATACCTCACATCATTCATCCTGAAGAACATGTCTCTATTATCTCCATTCCCACATGTTAGGGCCACTCTCCTCATACATCCACCATCCTGGCCCTGTTGCTTTCCCGATGGATAAAAACCCCGCAAGCACCTGCAACTGGTGGTATCCTCACTGCAGCTGCTGAATGGGCCACAAGAGTTTAAAACCTCACAAAATTGTCTTGGTTCAGACCAAATCGACATCCATTGTTGAGACTCTTCAAACCACACAAGTTCTCTCATATGTCCGGTGACATCGATGATGAATCTAGTTATAACAGAAGAATTATACACTGAATACGAAAAATATGTTTCGTTTTCATCACTATACATGCTGTAGTTGAAGTAGTTGAAGATGTAGGGCGAAAGCATTTCAGGCATGAAAGCAAAACCATACCCATTCCAAGGCCCACTCATCCATAATATTTCAGTACCCCTCATGAGGAACACTCCATTTGATTTTTTAGGATCCATTTTCAGCACAAAATTCCCTTTATTTGGGTCCGCTTGATCTAACCAAGATGTTAAGGACCAAACTTTTCCAGTTTTATTATTGTAACCAAACTTCATCCCAGGCAAAAAAGTGTTTGAAGGGTAATCAAAGCTCTGCCATAGTATATCCATATTCCCATCCTTAGAACCAATTTCCCAGAATCCAACAGCGTTGCACTCACGTTTTGGCTTGATGATGGATCATCACTCACTCTATAAGTTGCTCTGCCATTCGCAATCACAAGGCATCCATCATCATTGATGGTGAGAATCGTAGATGAACCAGTGAAAGGAAGGTCTCTATTGGCAACCCACACAATATCCTTGGTTGCAACATTCTTCATCCGAATCACCAAATATACATTTGTTGATCCTAGTGAAAAGAACCCTAATTCAAAAGCATTTCCGTAAGATGTTAACTGACCTGAGGCTGTCATGTTTTGCCCTTGGAAAAGGGTATCAGTGGCTGAAACTCTTCCATTGTAAACCTGCAAGTAAAAGCATGAAAAAACAAGCAAGGAGATAAATGGAAATTTTCTCATGGTTGCCATGTTTTTCTTGACAATATTGGAGTCAGCCATTAACAGTTAGTATTACAGGTCTTTTCTTCCATGAGTTTTTTTATTTATTTTATGTAACAAAAAACTCCATGGTAGCCCAAGCTTTGACCAAAGACTTTTCGGGTTTTCCATTAAAAAAAAGAATTGTTTTGTTGTTCTTCCATATTCAAAGTGACTCACTCGTCTTCCACATTGAATTTTGAAAGCGTATAAGAAAAGGAAACTGAGGGGCCTTTTTATCAAAATAACCCTTTAATTTTAATTAAGTATCAAAATGACCCACTTTTTTAATTAAACACCAAAATGACCTGAAATCTCAGTAAAAGTTGGCGAAGCTAAATTATATGACGCCACCAACTTGCCACGTCAGCAGGAAGCATAAAAAATTAATTTTTTAGTGGAGCCATGTAAAATAGGGCTACTTGTATAAATACCAAGAAAATATTAAAATTTTTGAAAATATGGAAGGACTTCAAAAAAATTAACCATTTTTCTGGTGGAGCCAAATTAAATGGCGCGGCCAGATTGTGCCATGTCAGTCTTTTTTTTTATTTTTTTACTTTTCTTTTGTCTTTTTCTCTTTATTTATTTTAT
Organism: Gossypium hirsutum; assembly: GCF_007990345.1. Lineage (NCBI taxonomy): Eukaryota > Viridiplantae > Streptophyta > Magnoliopsida > Malvales > Malvaceae > Gossypium > Gossypium hirsutum. The sequence continues at coordinate 4,716,878 of NC_053427.1, forward strand.
GTATTTATTATTAATTTTAAAAATTTTGAAATATATATTTGAAATATTTTATTAATATATATTTTGAAATTACTTTTTTAAATTTTAAATATTATTTTTTTAATATTTAGATATTTTAAACTTTCAAATTTATTATTAATTTTATAATAATTCAAATATTATTTAATTTGTTTTATAATATTGTAAATTATGATTTTTAAATTATTTTTAAAGATATTCAAACTATTATTTAAATTCTATTTAAAAGTTAAAAATAAAATTTTATTTTAAAAAGTGAAATTTAAATTAATAAAAAAAATTAAAAAATATTTTTATTTTCTAGAAATACTATAAATTTTAGAAAAATGGGGGACTTAAAAGTAATTTTTAACTAGTTTTTATTTGTCAAAAAAAATTATGGCATAATGACTTTACAAGAAAAAATCATTTCAGCTCTCTATTTAAATTTTTAGGTTGTTTGTCAAATCACCTCCAAAATTAATATCATATAGATTGTCACGTGGATGCCATGTTAGCAATTTATTAGTTATTTTTAAATATAAAAAATATGTAAAAGTATAAAAATATTTTTCAATACTTTTAAATTTTTTAAAAAAATTAATTAAATGCTAAATAACATACACAAAAACTTCCATGTGAATGTCACGTCAACAAAGTTAACAAAAGTTAATTTTTCCGTCAATTTTGAGTAATTTGACAAATATTATAAATTTAAGGATTAAAAAAGACGAAAAATTAAATAAATAACTAAAATAATATTTTTATAAAGTTTAAGAGTAAAACAAATATTTTTTAATTTTTTTATTAATTCAAGTTTCACTTTTTAAAATAAAATATTATTTTTAACTTTTAAATAGAATTTAAAAAATAGTTTGAATATCTTTAAAAATAATTTAAAAATCATAATTTAAAATATTATAAAACAAATTAAATAATATTTAAATTATTATAAAACTAATAATAAATTTGAAAGTTTAAAATATTTAAACATTAAAAAAATAATATTTAAAATTTAAAAAAATAATTTCAAAATATATATTAATAAAATATTTCAAATATATATTTCAAAATTTTTAAAGTTAATAATAATAAATAAAGACAAAAAAAATAAAAGTAAAGTAAAAAAGTAAAAAAAAAAAGACTGACATGGCACAATCTAGTGGCGCCATTTAATTTGGCTCCACCAGAAAAATGGTTAATTTTTTTGAAGTCCTCCCATGTTTTAAAAAATTTCAATATTTCTCTGGTATTTATACAGGTGGTGCCATTCTACATGGCTCCACCAAAAAATTAATTTTTTATGCTTCCTACTGACGTAGCAAGTTGGTGGTGCCATATAATTTGGCTCCACCAACTTTTACAGTAGATTTCAAGTGATTTTGGTGTTTAATTAAAAAAATAGGTCATTTTAGTACTTAATTAAAAATAAAGGGTTATTTTGATAAAAAGGCCGGGAACTGAGGTAGTTGCCTATTATATTATTTCGTTGCAAAACTGGGGTTGAATCTTTGTTTTCACGAAAATAACATTGAAACCCAGACAAAATGGTCTAAAAGAAAATCCATTTTGAAAGTCATCATGGTTAATTAATCGTATAATTCCTTCAATTTCCAATCTTATTATCTGTTGGGGATTTTTGGAGGAGGAGCAGAGGAAGAAATCAGGACAGAACAAAGCAATATCTTGCTCACAAACGTGCAGCAAGGGAGCTATGGCTTCAGCTCATTTAGCTCATTCATTCAACTAGAAAAACAATACATATATAGTCAACTATATTACCTAAACATCCACCTAACACTACTAAGTTACTTTGGAATTTATGAAAACATTAAAAACTATACCAACTCAGTTCATTTTGAACTAAAAAACTAAACTAGTGCTTGAAGTAACAAAATGAACAACAGCTTGAACTGTAGCCAGCATAAGTATGGCTTTGCAGCTTGTTATGCTTCTTGGCTGTTTCATGTGCTGCATGTGCTGCTTGCATGCCAACTTTAACATTATCCAAATATGTTACTATGTATAATTACAAACAATTACAATCAAATTCATTTATTGCATAGCATTTTGAAATGAACAAAGTGAGCATAGCATCCAACGAAATTAAGAATGTATTAATAAAGGAGCGAATGTTGAGAATCCACGTATTTACCTAGAGGTGTGCATGGGCTGCGCCACCCAGTCCGGCCCAAAGGCCCACCCAAAAAATGGGAGGGTTCGGGTAAAAATATGGGCTCGAAATATGAGTTTGGGTAAAAAAATGAGTCACGTTTAGAAAACGGGCCGAGCCTCAAGTAAAACTTTTTTGGCCTAGGCCCGGCCCGAATTATATACTAAGTATATATATATTCTGTAATAGCCTAAATTTTCAGTGGTGTCGGAACAATGATTCGATATCACTAAATCCGAAAAATGAGTAGAAAATATTAATAATTTAGTGAATATAAGTTAAGTGTGAAGTTAGGAAAATTTTTGAAATAGCGAATAGTGTACTAGAAATAAAAATTTTAAAAATTAGAATCGGAAATGAGATATCGAGAGTTTGAAAATTTAAAAACGAGCCATAAATATTTTTATAAATATTTATGGAGTGTTAATAAGTTAGTATTAAATTTTCGTTAAGAAATTTTAAAGTTTCGATAGTTAATTGAATAAAAAGGATTAAATTGTAACAAATATAAAATTATTGGGAAATGATTAAATAGCTTAAATGATAAAAGAAAGAGGGTTTAAAAGGCAAATAGACCCAAGGTCTATTTAGGCTGAACGGCAAGGTGCATGAAATCAGCAGGAAAATTGATGAATTAAGGGTAAAATTGGAATATTACAAAATTTACTTAATAAGCTAGGACTAAAGTGGAATTATCTAGAATTCTCATTATTTTTCTGCATTCTCATCAGCAAAAACACCATATAAGGGTTTTCTTAAGCTGTTTTTTCATATTTTTACTGCAAGTAAGTTCAATTCTTGATTATTTCTTGAAATTTTTGTGTTTTTATGACTTTTATAACTAGGTCCACTTGTTGAATTCATTAGTTTTTGATTCTATGAAAGAAATTGGAAGTTGTTATGAATATGTGTTGGAAGTATATGATGATTTAGCATGGAATTAGAGTTTTAAATTGTTTATATGCTGATTTTATTGAAAGAATTGAATAGAAAGTGAATGTTTGGGACCTAATGTTGAAAGAGTTTGAAGTTAGGGTTTTATGTGGAAATTATGAATTTAAATAATTGTGAAATAACTTATAATGTCTAGGTAAATCATTAATTGGGAAAAATTAGCTTCATTGTGGGATTAATTGAGCAAGGACTGAATTGTATGAACTGTGAAATTTGGGGCAAAAATCGAAATCAACATTTGCACTAAAACAGTTTTGGACAGCAGCAGTAGTCTAACTTTGAAAAATCACCATAAATTTTATAAATCGAATTAGAAGATGAACAAAACATTAAATTAAAGTTTATTGAGTCTAGTTTCTCATAGAAGAAACGATGTAAGCAACGGAATTGTAGATCACGAGATATAATAGATTTTGGGAGACAATGTCAGAATGATTTCGGGTTCCCCTATTTTGACTTTGGAAAATCATACAAAATTGGATAAAAATAATTAGGGGCTTAAATTTATATTTTTAAAATCCTTAATGAGTCTATTTTCAATAGAAAGAAACATGGACATCATCCGAATTCTGTAAGAAGAGATAATTAATTTTTAGTGAAGAAGGGTCAGAATTGTCAGACAGCAGAACAGGGGAGACTTTAAAGAATAAACTGTACTTATTGGCTAAACCAAAAATTTTAAAAATTTTACGATAAGAAGATGCATGAGTCTAGTTTCAGGAAAAATTAGTGGATCCTAATTTGGAGTTCTGTAGCTAAAGATAAAAATAATTTAGTGACTATGGCACTGATGGATAGCATTGGAATATACATAAGTAAATAATGAAATTATAGATAATATTACTTATAAGTGGGTTGAAGATGAAGTCAATACTGATAAGTGAATGATTTTACAATGATAGATCGAGAACCCGAAGCAAGTCGAGGAAAAGAAAAAGTAGCTGATTAGTCCCTGAACTTTCACAAATTTTACAAATCGACCCGGTAAGTTCATATGGTTGAAGTTTAATGATTATATGTTAATTTTATGAATTATATAATGTAATATGTATGATGAAATATATTTATTGATAAATAGAGAATAAAATAACAACACGAAAATTGAATAAATGACTAAATTGAGCAGAATGTCGGATTTGAGTACTTCTGATCAGTGACAAGTGATAAGTGGTAGCCTCAGCTACACTTATCTGATCAGTGATAAGTGACAAGCGACAAGCGACAAGTGATAAGTGGTAGCTTTAGCTACACTTATCTGATCAGTGACAAGTGATAAGTGATAAGTGGTAGTTTTAGCTACACTTATCTGATCAGTGACAAGTGATAAATGTGATCAGTGTAAGACCATGGCAGGACTATGACTTCAAAAGGTGATAAGTGATCATACGCAAGATCATAGTTATACTATGGAAAAGTGAAAGTGAAGTACTCAATTTTCCGTAACCATTCCCTAATTTGGTTAAAGAATGATATGTGACAAATGGGCCCAAAAGAATTAAAGGAAATGGATAAGTAGTAGTAAGTTTATACAAGGGAACTCACCAATGGCTATGGTTGACAGGTGAACTTAATAATTGTGTATATTGTATAAATGTATAAATATTGGTAAGATTTATGTTTTATGCCTATGAACTTACTAAGCTTCTATAAGCTTACATGAGTGTAATCAATGTCTCTTGTAGATTGACGTGGAAGTATACGAAGGTTCGGATCAACACAGAGGATCACACTATCCAGATTATCTCCGGTAGCTTTTATAAATTTCTTTTTGATTTATATGGCATGTATAAGGTTTGATGATTATAAAAATACTAAGACTTGTTTAAGAAATATACATTAAAGTAAAGAATGATGAATATGTTAAATAGTATAATTATAATAGTAGTATAATTTGGTATCAAATTGATTGAAATGAATTGGTTGGTTAGATTGGTCTCGGTTTTAAAATTTGCAGGGAATGTTAGATATTTATAAAGGGGTTATATTGAACAAAAAAAAAACTTTGGGATTTTGCGAAAAATTCCCTATGGTTTCGATTTAATTCTGGTTTGGTCTCGAAGTATGTTTTGGGCTTTGGAGGCCCATCTAAAGGACGCCATGACATTTTTAGTAAATGAATAGTATTTAACTCGTATTAATGAAAAATTAATTCGGTAAACTCCGGTAATGCCTCCTACCCTATTCCGGCGACGAATACGGGTAAGGGGTGTTACATATTCTTTTATTTTTAATCATATTTACATTTTATTTTCAATTTTAATATAACCACTTTTTATTATATTTTCAATTTGTATATTGTTTTAAGAATTATTTTAGTCTCATTTTTTATTTGTTTCCTGTTTTAATATTTATTTTTATGTTTTTAAATGTATTTGATTTATTATATTTTAACATTTTTTATTTAATGAAATAAGCTAAAAAAATTAATATGGGCTGGGCCGGACAAGGCTCGAGCTTAACAATTTTATTTCAGGCCAGGCTTGGACAAATTTTTAGACCCATAATTCAAGCCGAGACTAGGCCCGGGCATAAAAAATGAGCCTAAAATTTTTGTCTGGGCTCGACCCGAACCCGGCCCGGCCCGGCCCGGCCCATGCACACCTCTATATTTACCTTGTACTTTTATATTATATTGTATTCAATTTATTTTATTGTTGTTTTATAGTGATTGATATAAATCTTCTTATATTAGTAAGTCTCGACATTTTATATAATTAAAAGACTTGTATAAGTTATGGTATTGAGAGAATTAAGCACTTAATTTGTTTTTGTGAGGAACCTTATTGTATGAATGTATTTTGATAATAAAATATTTTGTGTTGTGGTTTTACTTGTTAAATTCACAATAAATGAATTTAGTGGTAAAAAGTATCATTCTTCATGGTATAAGGGTAAGAAAATGGTCACAGGTGTATGATAGATACATATCGCTTGTTGTAATGGTTGAAGAGAATGAATATTTCTCACTGAGATAGGTTCCATAGACATAAGGAACCGAACTGTGTAAACAACTCTTGTGTCTTCAATTTATTTATGTTTTCTTGTAGTGGCGAAGGAGTGCCCACTCTCTTGTCACTCCTTCCTACCCGTAGGTTGTTTCTTGTAATTGTTCGATCAAGCTAACAATTACATTAAATATTAACTAAATATTTCTATTTATTTAAATAATAAATATTATTGGTTAAAACTAACATATTCAATTAAATTATGTCTATAATTAGTAAGAAAAATATTTTGTTTGATAAAGAATTTAAGTCTAATAAATAAATGGGTAAACTATGACACAGATCACCCTATTATTGCTCTTTTCTTTTTCTAAACACTCAACTAATTGAGATTTTTTTTTTTGGTCCAAGTGAAGTTTAAATCTCCAATGGGAAGGTAACATGACAATTAAAAAATTAATATAATAACAAATTTAGCCTTAAACTTTTACATATTAATCAGTTTAGTCATATTTTAAAAAATTAACTATTAAAATTTACAAATTATCTCAATTTGATCCTCAAAATTTACCTTCCTCTTTCGCTTCCCCCACTATCACTACCATCATCGGCTCCACTGACCTCTTTTTACTGGTTTTAACTAAGCCTTGGGGAATTATATAAAAATCGATGTGAACCAATTCCTATGAGATACTCGAGTAGAATATGAACCCAATATAATATTTATCATCTTAAACGAAGAATTTTGAAGAAAATGGGGAAGATAGAAATAAGCAAAAAAAAAAAAAAAAAACTGGGCCTGGTCTATGTTCTTGTTTTGAAATTGTACTCCCAGGTTTGGTTTCATATGAGTCTCATCACTCTATTCTTGAACTGCTTAAACTGCGGTTTGAATTATTAATCATGGAGGAAGGAATCCATTATAAGTTTAGATAGAAACAGTTAGAAATCCCATGGCAGATGAATAACAAGCAAAGAATGAACCTAATGACAGATGAATTACAAGTCAAAGTCAAACGGAGGTGGAGCGAGAGAGGAAGGTAAATTTTGAGGATTAATTTTTTAAAATTTATAACTAAATTGATATTATATGTAAAAGTTAACTCGTAACCTTGCTAATAGATTGAATTATAATAGTGGCCATAAAATTAGGGGTGATAACCGTTATTAGTGGATATGCAATAATTAAGAGGGAATCATTGAGGTCTAGTAACCTCGTACTACCCTGGCAAAGAGAATATAAGAATCGTATTAAACTTGATGACAAATAATGTGTAACGGCCTTACTACTTGGTTGATCATATGTTTTCCATACTTTGAGATTGTCGATAATGTGGAGTGACTAGACATTAGACTCTCTACCTATAAATACCTCAAAACACTAGGATAAAGGGATCTTCTCCCTTTTCAGCAACCTTGGCGATACACCTTAGCAAACAACCTTCTCTTCCTCCTCCTTCCTTGCTCTGGCTCTTCTCCCATAACAGGTGAACTGACCTTCTTGTTACCAACACCATCTCCTTGTTTTACCTTTGTTGATACCCAATATCAACAATTTGTGTTGTGAGTGTTGACCGAACCATGACTTCTTTAAAAATTGAGACCCCTATCAACCCAGCAGACGTAACAAACCTTACCAACCTAGAGCTTCCCTGAAACCAAACATTAACTCAACCACCTCTTACCTATGACGCCTACGCAAACTCAACCACCTGCTCCGATCACCCAGCAACCTGTCCTCAACCCTGACCAAATCACAACACACCAAACTCAACCTCCACTTGGTGCTTCTTCCTCCCACCTCAAAGATACTTATGGACAAGTTACTGAGATGAAAAGTGTGCCACACCTTGAAGTTCAACTCTCTGAACAATATCGCTAATTTCAGAAACAACAACTCTGACGAATATTATGCCATTATTCTGAATCTTTCCTTTAAACATACTTAAATCAGCTTTTAAATCCTAAAGGATTAGGCTTAGCTAAATTTTTTAAAATTATGATCTAATTCTGAATTTATGTTTTTACTTTACAAAAGTGAAAAAGTTGCCCCTCTATTTTAATTTTCCACAACTTTTAGATGAAAATCGAGAATTTAGTCTAATTGGATAATACTATTAAAGTTTAACATTAAATCACTCATTTAAAAATTAACAGTTTAACAATTTATTTATAATAAATTAGTAAAAATCAACTGTTAGAAATTATTGTGTTTATAAGCATTGCTTACAATCGTAGAGATTGAACTGTATTTTAGTTTAGAAATTTATCAAAGACATGATCAAGTTGACAAGATGGAAAGATAAGATCATATTTCTATTAACTGAAGATCTCTTGATCCAAGTATCTATCCATTACTTGATGCAATGCTTACATATCCATTACATATTCATGCTACCTAATACAATATACAAAATTAAAGTCTTTTTCTTTTCTTTTTTGCTACGATATTGTATGTACTTATATATTATAAAAAGAAGAATGCCCTTTTTAATAAAAAAAATTTAGAAAAGTTAGTAAAGTGACATCAAATCAACTTTATATAGAAAAATTTATTTTAGTCATTCGTTTAAATTTTTTTGTTTATTTTAAATTTTGAATTTGTATTTTCTTATGTCAAATCACCATAAAATAAATAGAAAGATTAAAATATGTTAATTTTGTTGATGTGGACATACACGTAGATTGTCATGCAGATTTCCCATCTAAAATTAATTAATTTTTTAAAAAATCTAAAAAAATAAGAAAGTTATTAAAACTATTTAAAAAATATAAAAATTATTATAAAATTATTAAAATTGAAAAATATTAAAAATTAATTAATTTCTTATGTGACATCCACGTGTATGTCCATGTCAGCAAGGTGAACGTTTGTTAACTTTTCCATCTATTTTAGAGTGATTTAACAAAAAAATACAAATTTAAGTGTTAAAAGAAACAAAAAATTAAATGAAAAGCTAAAATAACTATTTTATAAAATTGGAGGGCTAAATAAGCCACTATGCCTCTAATTAATAATATTTTTTTTGGTAGAAAAAAACAACCTTAAACGATTACCTTAAAAAGCACATAATTAACTCATGTACGATTAATTCTATCCACCAACAACAAATTGCGCACCAAAATTGGTGGTTCTTCAAAGGAGAACAATCCCATATTGCCATTAAACTCACATTTTGCCATTTGATCTGCAACTTTGTTTTGAAATCTCAGGATATGACGAAAATGGACTTTCCAATTTCGATTTAGTAACAAATGGATAAATTTTAGTTCCACCATTCGACTACTAGCAGCTCCACCAACTAGAATAGTTTCCACTAGAAGGGCATGATCACACTCCACATTAATTTGTCTAAAACCCCTTTCCCAAGCTATGCACAGTCCTTCTAACACTACTCTCGCCTCAATTCTAAAGATTGAATCCTTACCAACTACTATCGAATATCTAAATAACCAGTTTGCATCAGAGTCCCTAAATACTCCTCCAATACAAGCATTAGTGACATTCGGTGACCCTACCCCATCCATATTAAGTGTAATCCATCATTTATCCGGTGGTAACCAACACCTACCAGTTACCTTTGGACTAGTGTGCAAAGGATTAGTGTTCCCGCTGGAATTTCACTATGAATGAAGTCTATTAGAATTAATTTTCTTTACGCACTGAGTTCACAACTCACATTTTCATTGACTTGGTTTTAGGTGGATCCCAATCTTGATCGGGCCAGGGTCGCAAAAACTCGGTCAAAATTTTATTTTTCCTTTAAGCATTACTAGTAGGGACCGATGTTTTACAATGTTCTAGGATTTACGACGACTTTATGTTATGCTTTTTGTGTTGAATGACATGCTATTGTATGGTTTAACTTGACTGAAATGTGACAATGTGAAGCTGTAGTACGAATGACGTAACTCTCCCCAAAATTTGGTCTGGACGCCTAGACCGAGTTTAGGATATTACAAACCTTATCCACACCACTTGGATATCCACTTTATTATCTGATGCTAAAAAATCTAGTGAACAAGGACGCACAATGAAATATTGACCAAAGATTACCCAAGACCCCCCGACCAACATCTTATTAAAATCTCCTTCATCTTGGAACCAAACTAAGTAGTAGCCATTCTCTAAGTTCATAAGTTGTATAGGTTGTCAGGGGCTCCACAAAGTCATCACCTTATTAAGTAAAGTATTGAAACCAGTTTTCCTACAAAGATGTTTGATAATAATGGTCCTAGCCATCTTCCTCTCAATGAACTTATGAAGCTGATCAGAAAAGGTAATCGACGAAATTCCTTCTACTAACTTCGTGACCACATCTCAATCATGACGTACAAACTCCTCCTCCAACTTCTCTGGCAAATAGACATACGGGGAAGTGCCCATTAACATAGATTTATACAATAATTTATCCACTCCCACAACTTCAATCTTCTGACCATTTTCATCCACTATCAGATCATCCATGTTCGGTGAAGGATCTGTCCTCCTCCTTACCTTCTTTTTTGCCTGACCCACACCGCTATTCGATCTTGTAAGGCTCTTCCCTACCACAAAATTCGTCGAAAGCAAAGAGCCATTCATCTTTTATATTTTACTCTTTTATAATATATTATCTTGAAATCTATTTTATTATAATAATCTTTACTTTTGATATCTATGTACCTCAATTTCATTATAATGGGTTATCTTGTTTTAATTGAGATAAATATGACAAAATAAAACTTTAATTTAAAATAAGATTTTGATTTGAATATAATATCATTAATGTCTCTATATGTTTATCTTTATTATTGTTAGGCCTAACATTAGAAAGCATCGCTAATTAAGGCCTAACCACAGGAAAGGACTGAGGGAATAGAAAATAAATAAAAATATCTGAATAAATTATATTAGAACTAAATTAAAAAATTACATTTATATTTTATTAAAGTTATAATTAATTTTAATTTTTATAACGTAAAAAAATATTTTATATTTAAAATAATAAATATAAATTAAAAATATTTTTCAAAAAATATTCTATGCAAATTATTGATTATTTTTTATTTACTTGAAATTTTTTTCAAAATTATAAAAAAATATTTTGAAACACTACTAAATAATATTAAAAATTTTATAAAACAAAACTTATTCTTTCACAATAAAGTAAAAAAAAAAACTTATAATAAATATAAAAAAGTTCAAAAAATCCAAAACACCCAATCATACACAACCAAACTTATCCCTACTGTAGGATATTAATGGCTAATCCCTTCAAATAATAGGGCACTGCATGCATGCATGCATGCACAAAGAAACACGTAGGCCCTTGCCGATTACATCGAGATCCACATTCGGATTCTTTACCAATCCAACACATCTTTCAATCCTATCTGGATGGCAAATGTCTGGGATCCTCATGATTTAGCTTAGCTTCCCAACAGCTAGGCATCTGTACGATGAGAGGAAAGGCTATATAAATATCCCACTCCTAACATTATTGCTCATAAATGATACTCAGCCAAAATATATGAAACACAAAAGATTGTATTAAACGGACGAGCTTAATAGCCATTGACGAGCTTCCATTTGTGAACAACGATCAGAGCTTTTTTCACCATGTTCTCACATTATTTCATCAGAAGAATAGCCACACATGGCATCATTGTGTTGCTTCAAGCTAAACTCAGTGAGACTTGGCCATGATTTCTTCTCACCTTTGGTCCAATTCTTTGCATTTAATTTCAATTTTACTCCAAAAGAAGAGCTGATCATGGGCCAGGACTAAGTAAAATTTTGGGCCCTTTTTTGGGCCCAGGCCCAGCCTGTCCTGAAATATGGACTTAAAAAATTGTCTAAGTCTGGCCCAAAATAAAATTACTAAGCCCGACACAGCCTGGCTCATATTAATTTCTTTTTTTAGCTTGTTTATCTATATGTTTAATGTCTTGATACATTGTTTAAATAGTCTCAAGACAATTCCATTTAGGTCTCGAGACAAAGTGGCCTTTATTTTAGGACAAGGAAACATCGAAGCCAATTAAGTTTTGCCATGTTTTAGGTCTCAAGACAAGAACCCCTTGTCTTGAGACATTCAAACACCAAAGTTAAAATAAGAAAATAAGGGGTCTCAAGACATAAGGAACTATGCCTCGAGACACAATTTCTAATGTCTTGAGATAGATTAACTTCGAAGCAAAAAAACCCTAAATTAAAAAAAAGTTTGTCTTGAGACAAGAAGTCCCCTCTATCAAGACACAACATTGGAACTTGATAATTGAGTTTGGATTCGAGTCCTAACTCTAAATTTGACCTTTCATAACTCCTTACAATAGTGAATTTGAAACATAGAAATTATCAATGCATAATTGTGAATATGATTTATGATTAAATTGGTTTGAATGATAATTATGATAAAAAGAATGAGATAGCTTTAGTTGCTTTGGCAACTTAATGTCACATCACACATTTGGAGTCAACAACTGAATCAGGTGTGGGGTATTATAAGATCAATGTCATATCTTCACAGATCGCAAGAGTTTGAAACAATTGCTTTCTCAAAAGGAATTGAACTTGAGGCATAAAGATGAATTGAATTATTCAAGGATTATGGCTACATTATAAACTCTCATCCTAAGAAGGAAAATGCAATAGTAGACACACTGAGTCAAAAATCATTGTCATAATTGAATGCAATGAATGTGCATTTGGCCTTGGGAGTGATGATGCCATTTTGGTCGAGTTAAGGGTTAGATCAACTTCTCCAATGAGTTAAAAAAAGCACAAAGAGAAGATGCAAAGTTAGATTAAAAATTGAAGCAATTTGAGTATAATGTTAGCTATAAAGTGTTCCTAAAAATGACTCTTTGGAATAAAGAACTTCGGTTCTAAAGGAATGACTGGTTGAGTCTGAGATTCATTAGACCTTATAAAGTGCTTGAATGTATTGATCCCCCAGCTTATTGACTAACCTTATCACCCAAGCTGGATAAGATTCATAATTTTTTCACATCTCTATGTTAAGAAGATATAGATTTGACCAATCTCATGTCACAACACCTAAGGACGTGGAGCTATAGCCTGGTTTAACTTATAAGGAGGAATCAACCAAGAGTCTTGCTCGAGAAATTTAAAAACTCTAAAACAAGAGAATTCCAATGGTAAATCTGCTATGGAGGAATCATAAAGTGCAAGAAACAATTTGGAAGAGCGAAGAAGTGATGAGATAACAACATCCACAGTTTTTTTATTCAAGTAAAGTTCGGGGGAGAAATTTGTTGAGGGGAGAGTTGTAACGCCCCTTAGACTTTGATGCCATAATTTAGTAATATTCTAAGAAGTGCATGGAAAATTCTCGAGAAATTAAATTTTAATTAATTCACATTTTGAAATATTACTTAGGCGTTAGAGAGAACCATTAAAATTAGAGTATCATAAGTTTTATTAAAGCAACATATAGATTAAATGGAAAGCTGACAAGAGAAATAGGGCTAAGATGCAAATTTACCATAATAAGGGTATTTTAAACTTTTCCTAAGAGTTATAATTAGAACTATAATATTAGTAATATGTGTTGAAGTGAGAGGCAATATTAGCCATAGATTTGAGATTAGAAAAAAAGGATTAATCCTAGCCACAAATTTTAAGTTAACTGTAATGCTTTTCTTTTCAAAAAATTAATTAAAAGAAGAAAATATTAAGAACAATTTTCTTTTTATCTCATGGTAATCATTGTATCTTCTTTCATGAAAAATCAACTACTAGCAAATAGTAATTAAATAATTCATATTATGATAAATGACATGTGGCCATGTTATTTTTCATATATCATGTAATGTCGATGAGATGATATCATTTACCCTTTATCGAGCTATGAATTTCACTATTGTAAGTGAATTATGTCATGTAGAGATCGTATACCTAACATACCATCTTTTGGCTCTATTACCAAGTGAACTCAGGCTACCAATACATCAAAGTATACAAGTCACGCACACATAGTCTATCACTTACTATGGATTGAGGTAAGTAACACTATAAACGTCACAAGTGAATAAATTCATAAAAAAGATTTAAGATTTAATCTACTTGGGTCTTATCCAATGTATTGTCAGTCTAAATAGTCACATCAATGTCTCTATCTTTTAAAAGCCATCTGCTCCAATACTCAAGATAAGGTATTTCTCCAATTGGATTTGATAGACGACATATTAGTCTTTCAATCGATTTGCTCGTTAGTTTAGGTTATCTACTAATATAAGTTATCTTACAGCATTATGATCCGACCTCATAATGCAACTTATCGTTAGTTAAACGCTAGAAAACGAATGAGCCAATATTTCCTTTGATTTTGTTTTGTCTGCAAAAACCATTGAGGATAATATTAAAAAAATATTAATGATAACGATGGAGTTTTATATTAAACTAACTAGAAAAAATTTATGAGTATATAGACTTAATCACTACACTAACAACATTAGATATCAACAATTACTTGTTGTAGGCCAATTTTGGCCCCTTTATACTAAACCCCAAAACCCAACACATTAAATATAAACCCAAATACATTACAATTAAACCAATCCATTTTTATAACCCAAACCCCAATCATTAAACTAACCCTTTTACAACTAGACCCCTACCCACCTAACCCAATACCTAAACCCAACACACATCAGCCCAATAACCACTACCCAAAAACTCAACAGCCCAATCACACCCTAACCCTAACCCGAACACTTCTATCCCCAACCATTCCACTTGCCACTGCCATCTGACCACCGTTTCTGTCCCATCACTGCTGTCAGCCCCATGCCACCGTTCAACCACCCTGCAAGGACAAAGAGAACGCGCAACAGCAAAAGGAAGGAAATAACTTGTAAAAATTATAGGCTATAAAAGCCATGAAAACAAATGTAAATTGGTCGGCAGTTAAAAACTCAAAAAAAAAAAAGAAAACATTCAATTTCAGAGGAGAAATAGCCATTCAATCAACATTTAAACACAGGAATAACATCAAAGCAAACAAATACCAAAGATCGGAGAATCAAAAGTGGTAAAAACTCGAGGTGATTCTATTTTACTTTAACTACTGTTTTAGATTTATTTTTGGACAAATTTATATTAAATAAACTCTAAATATACAAAAATATAATACAAAAAATATAACAAAAAAAATAAAAAAATCTAACCTTTTTTGAATTTTCGGCCACCGGACCGGTGACCGGTCCACCACCGGGAATCCCCTCCCCCTCCCTTCTCTCTTTTTTCTCTCTTCTTTTTTTTTTCCTTCTCTCCTCACCAAATATTTTTTTTGTCAAATTTAGGCCTTATATAGCCCTCCAAAACAACGTCGTTTTGGGGGCTGCTCTTTAACCCCAAAATGACGTCGTTTTGGCCATGCCCGACCCGTCCGACCCGACCCGCTAGAGGATCCGCATGTTTTTGTTTGAATGGGTTATTTATGCGCGCAGTCCTTCCGCTTTTTTAAGCTTTTACAATTAAGTCTTTTTTCATTTTTTAATTCGGCCCTGGGATTTTTCACGCTTTTCAATTTAGTCCCCACTGATACACTGCGTTTTGATGGGAAGGGGTAATTTCTATTTTGGTCCTCCTAGGTTACGCGCGTTTTGCATTTAGATCCTTCTTCTTTATTTCTTCTTAAATTCGCCCCATACTTTGTTTTTGTTTCGATTTTTATCCTTTTTTTTTACTTTTCCTTATTATTTTGTTTTAATTTAAATATTATTTATACTAATATATTTTATTAATGTTATTATTATATTTTTGTTATTTTATCATTGTCATTTTTACTTAAAACTTACCTATATATGTTATTTAGTATTTTAATGGTTTAATATTATTATTTTGTATATTTGTATGTCACCTATGCATTCTTTAAATAAATATACACTTACGCATGTATCTTAAAATTATATTACATACATTATATATATATATATATATTTATCTACGTATATTATGTCTCAACTTTAATATATATTACATATAGTATTTATATATAGTACGTATATATTATGTATGTGTTTTTAATATTATCATATATTTACTTTAATATATTATTTATATAATATTGTCAATAATAGTCTTTCTATCACATTATTATCATTGCTAATGTATGTATATATGTATCTTTTAATGGTGTATTTTTATTTTTTATTGTTATGCATGTATTGTAATACGTATATGTATATTTTAATTAATTGTATATATTCCTCATGCTATTTCATGTATGTATTTTTATATAATCCTTATTATTGTTATTAATACTATTATATATTTCATCATATACGTGTATATGTATATATAGTAGTTTTCATTATTTCATTTCAATATTTTGTATTATTTGTTTCTTTTTTTTGCGTTATAATATTAGTGTATATATTGGTGTATATATTTCTTATGTGCATACATTTTTCAATATTTATTTTATACATATATATGTAAATACTATGTATTTATTTTAACATTACAAGTTATATTTTTTATCTTAAGTATATGCTTCTAACACTATTATTATTATATGTTATTTTACATACATGTTCTTAATATCATTATTATGTATATATATATCCATTGTTTTCATTTCATGTTAATTCTAGTATTACGTTTAATATCGCATATATCTTTGTTGTTTTCAATATTGTTGTCACACTTATATTTGCTTCAATATACTTCTAGATTTGTCTTTTATTTTTTTTATTTATTTATTAATTTGCTTTGCATTAAACAAAAATCTTATTCTTGTTTTTAATAAGTAAGGCAATGTATCGATTTAACATTAAGCCGTAGATTTCATCGCTATGTTGGATGGAATTTGTTGGCTCGTGTTAAAGACGGTACACCCTTCTAAAAAAACCGAAAAAATGAAATTTCTCGTCTTTTCAATCAGATCACGACTAAATGTTACATTGAACTCGTATTTTTGAAAATGAAGACAATACGTATTTTACAAGATACCAATTTTGGGCGTCGCGAGGGTGCTAATACCTTCCTCGCGCGTAACCGACTCCCGAACCCTAATTTTTGTCTGGCTTTTGATGTAGACCCAAAGTTGGCCTTCATTTTTGTTCAAGAATAAGTTTTCTTTTCTTAAAAGATGATTTATTAGGTGACCGATCACACCTAGAAAAAAGGATCGGTGGCGACTCCCCTCTTCATTTCAAAATCAAACTTCAGTTTTCAAGTTTTCATTAAATCGCCACATTTAGTGACCGAAAAGTAAAACTTTATATCGCTACATTACTCATCGAAATTTAGGAAATTTTATTTGAGTAATTTTTTTTATACTCAAATAAATTATATTTTTCTTAAGATCTTGTTTCAGATAATGATTTTATAAATCTAGAGATATCTAGTGTTTCAAACAAGGTGTGGATGATTTTCATGGAGGATTATACAAACTCTAACTAAAGTTTCTCGGATTTGTTCTTTGTTCAAAATTTCAAATTGGAACTCACTTTTCAAACATTCATGAGTTTTAAAATAGTGGAGATAATCGTTGATTATATAAATTTAACTCGTCTTCTTTGAAGGAATTAGAGCCAAATTAATAAAAATGAGTGAACTTATTTTTTTCTTTTTTCCTTCACCTCCTTCAACAATCTATCTAGGTTTTTTTTTTCATGTTCTTGACCGATCAAATAATCCAAACAAATTAGAATCTGGGTTTCAAATCAATCCATCATATGGTACAATAATAAAATATTTACCTTAAAGTGAAATCCCTAATCCCTAGTTCAAAACTTAACCAACCTTTTCTTAAAAACAATAAATAATAAGATGTCCTTTCTCCACCAAAACTCTCTAACCATCACTGAAATCATGTCCCTTTAAATGTACTGTCCTCAATTTCATCAACTTTCCAATGATAACAAAAAGGAAAATGATGAAACTGAAGCATCTGCTTGTTAATTTCAGTGATGGAAAATTCCATGAAAAGAAGCTTATAAATATCAAACAAAATCTTGCACTAAGAACTACAATCTTTTATTTCATCTTTTTATTGAGGTGGCAATTGGAGTAAAAATCATGAAAATAATTGGGTTGTTGCTATATTTTTTTGTGTACTTTTAATTTGAAGGGGAAATGTTAAAAGGAAGTTGCATTGAAACTTCCTTTTGTCTGGAAAGATAAAACAAAATTTCAATTACAAAAAGTTACCATAGCTAGTGTGATTTGATATCTCTTTTTCCCTTGTGGGCTGCTAATTTCACAATCTGTATATAAATTAAGTATGTATAAAATTTGATTCGATTCGAAAAAATTTTAAATTTTGAGTTAATTGAATCGAGTTATTCGGGTCAGCACAAATAAGTAATTCAAGTTTCAAATTCGAGTCGGGATGAATTTTACAATTCGAATAACAGATTTGTGTAAATATCCCTTTGGTCCCTATCAATTTTGAAAATAAAAAAAATTAATCTCTATTAACAAAAATTACAAAAAAATCAAAATAATTTTTAAAAATTTAAAATATTTATAAAAATTTCAAAACTAATAGTTTTTAAAAAATTATAAAATTATAAAATAATTTCTAAAGAGTATATAAAGAAAGTTAAAATTTTAATTTTTTTTCTAAAATAATAATTTTGGGACCTAAATAAACTAATTAATGATTTAAGTTTTTCATACTAATGTATCCCCTTTTTTTTTACTTTGAAATTTTTTTTTAAATATATTTGGTGCTATAATATACGTCAATAATGACAGTATGAATAATCGCAAAGCAATAAGAAAGGAAAAATAAGAACACTCAGATTTTACGTGAAAAATCCTTATCGGGAAAAACCACGAGCAGAGGGGGAGAATTCACTAATGTTGAAAAATAACAATACAAGAGGTTTTCAGCTATGCGCAGTTTTTAAAGGGTTAAACAACCAGTCTAATAGAAGAAGTATAGTCCTATACGGATTCAACTTGTGTGGCAAGGTTCATACTGGTCGAGTTTAGTGAAGGATTCGGACCTTCGCCCCCACAGATCCCCAATTTTGCCTCTTTATTTTATTTCTTTAACAAGTGAGTTGCACCTCGAACTTTTCAATCTAAATCAAATAAGATTCGGGTCACACAATTCTAACATATGATTTTAAATTTATGTGCTCTAACATGGAATTAGTTATACCGTAATAAGATTTTAATTTGAAATGTTTAATTTTTTTAATTTATGATGCGTCGTTGAGAGTACCAAAAATACCCTATTCCCTGTAAAATAACGAAAAAGAAATAGTAAAGGGGAAGTAAGGTCAAATCCTCAGGGACCGGATTATACAAATGCTTGTTTCTCGAAATCCTGGGCAGAATCGTGCCCAAGAAAACCTGCGTTCCTGGAAAAAATAAAAAAATAAAAACAGAATTTAAGAATTGATTTTGAAAGCGAAAAATAAAATAAAATAAAATTTAAAGTTTACTGAAATTATGATTACGAAAATAATAGAAATAATAAAGAGAATTTTAAGAGAAAAGAAATTCTTATGGGAAAGTTCCAGCCTCCGGTTGTCTCATTCCGCCTTGGGCTCAATCCTTGGCTTTTGGATGATCCTTCTCGACTCAAATAAGCCAGTTATAGTGGAAGAGGACGCCTACGACCACCAGCTCCAAAGATTTGACTTACGATTTTTAGGGAACCTGACTCTAGCCAGTAATCTATGCTAGATCAACGCTTCTCAATGGCGAATCCCACGCCATTTTGTCTCTTTGGCTCGCCAACCTCTGACGCAGTAAGTTAACGAACCGACTATACAATCCTTCCAAAACATACAAAGCGGCTGCCTTTGCATATGCTGAAAAGCTTACTTCTTAAGGGCCATGGACGAAAGCGTCAGCCCGTAGTGCGGAGAAACGATGAATACTTGGCGAGAAGGCTAAGTACGGATTCTAGGCCTCAAGAACACTTTTTGGGGAAATATTGACAACTTTTGGCTAGAAGGGTTTTAGTGGCTCATGATAATGGTGGAAAAGAAAATAAAATTATGGAAAAAGAAATTTTATTAAAAGAAAAAAATATGGAAAGAACAAAAGACTTTTAGGGGGAGAGTGTTTACAGAAAATATGAACCCCTAAATAGAGTCACTTCACCCCCTATTTATAGTGCTAGGGAGATAGTCTAATTTAACTTAAATTTTAAAAAAGATAAATACATTTAATTAAAGATAAATAAAGATAATTAAAATAAAATCCTAAAATTTAAATAATCCTAATATTTATCTTTAATATTAATTATCCTAATATAAATAAAATAAAATAAAATAGAGTCTTCCAAAATAAAATCTCTTCTATTTGCTTTTAAGTCCTTGTGCCTTCCATGTTCACACTTTTAGCACCATATTTGTCCCACGTTGCATATTGGCCCATTTAATCTCCAAATTGACGCTTTTTCCCTTGAATTTACTTTTCGCCTCCAATTTAGTCCCTAAAAGATAAAAAGACATAAATAGCTCAAATTAGTAGGCTCAAGCTCAAAATAAACACATGATTAATATATAAAAACACGTCATTTTAGAGTATTATCAAATTCCCCCTACTTAGCCCATGCTTGCCCTCAAGTATGGTTTCTATCGACTGTGGAAGCTAGATTCTACCATAAAAGAAATACCACTCCAAAGTTTCATAAAAATTAGTTAAAAATGCATATGAAAAATAAAGAGACCTCTAAGCTTGCTTTAAGCAAAACAGAAAAAGTATTCCAATTAATTCACACAAAAATTAAGATCGACTTGAGTTATGCTATTTAGGTAAATTACCAAACCTACTAAGACACCTTAATTATTTCCTCCTTTAGTCCCCGAAGTGCAACTATATTAGTATTTATTTTTTTCTTCTTTTTTTTCTTTTTTTTCTTTTTTTTCTTTTTTTTTAAATTTTATTATTATTTCTTTACTTCGAAATATATTAAACCTTTTGACGCAAAGAGAGATGACAACCCAAGCACCCCACCCCGGTTACTCAGCCCAACATACTTCTAAAATTATTTATTTCCGGTTAGCGGAGTTTTACCCAACACGTCACACAGCCTTTTGACGCGAAGTAGAATGACAACCCAAGCACTCTACCCCGGTTACTCAGTCAGTCACGATTTGAGCC
The DNA here is from genome assembly GCF_007990345.1 of Gossypium hirsutum. Classification (NCBI taxonomy): domain Eukaryota; kingdom Viridiplantae; phylum Streptophyta; class Magnoliopsida; order Malvales; family Malvaceae; genus Gossypium; species Gossypium hirsutum. The sequence continues at coordinate 4,738,032 of NC_053427.1, forward strand.
ATACTCATAACCTCGGCTAGCGGAGTTTTACTTGTCACGTCACACAACCTTTTGACGCGAAATAGAATGACAACCCAAGCACCCTACCCCGGTTACTCAATCAGTCACGATTTAAGCTGTACTCATAACCATGGAAAACTTTTATTAAAAATTAAACGATATTTAAAATTCTTGAGAACTCAGGAAAGAAAAAATTTAAGTCTTAAAAATAAGTTTCAATAATCATCTAATAGCCATGAACATTAATTAAGCATGCAATCATTTTAAGTGTTCACTTTATATTAAACTTGATCAATTTTACGAAAAGCAAGATAGAATTAACCCTATTAATCACAATTATTTTTAGCCTAATAAAAATAAAACAGTGGAGATGGCATCAATTATGGGAAAAATCATAACTTCCTTAGAAGGTAAGAATCATGCTTGTAGGTCAAATAGTAGGCAATTCCTGGTAAAATCTTGGGCATGAAAAGTGGTAAGATATTCTTAAAATAAATAGGCAAAAACGAGCACAAAACAGTAGCAACAACAATATGACAGCAAAAATAGTAGATAATAACAGTAACAACGAAGAATGCCTCCCCCCCACTTAAAACACATAGTCCTCGATGTGAAAGTAAAAGGAAAACAAATAGGTGGAGAAAAAAAAGTTTAGAAAAACTCCCCATGTAGTTACCGTCGATTGGCGCACACGATGGAGAAGAAGATGACGAAGCGGCAAAAGGTGGAGACGGGGTGGGTGACGTGTGCAACGACGGTTCGGCTTCGAGTTTTTACCATGGTGGCTGAGAAATCGGCGGTGGGTGGTGGAAGAGAAAAGAGTCCGCGGTTATAGAGAAATTTGGGGAAAAAATGTAAGGTTTGGGGGTTTTATTTGCTGAAAAGGGGTGTTTGGCTGCAGGTTTTGGGGATTCTAGGGCTGGAATAGGACTGTTTGGCTGCAAAGATGTGGGATTTTGGGCTGGAATAGAACTGTTTGGTACCATGGATAGGGTTGTTTTGGTGCACACTTTCTGTCTTTTTTTTCTTCGTATTTTCTCTCCATTTCACCTAGATGGAAGAAGAGAAGTTTATTAATATTTAACTAAAATAAAATAAAAATAAAATAAAATAATAAATAAAAAGAAAGAAAGGAAAATAATAAATAAAAATAAAAATAAAAAGAAAGATTGGGTTGCCTCTCAACAAGCGCTTGTTTAATGTCGCTAGCTCGACGCCTTGAACAGTTTTATAGTGGTTCTAACTGAATTTTCTCAACCGTGTGGGCCTGGAAATTCTCGTAAAATGGCTTCAGTCGTTGACCATTGACTGTGAACCGCTTTCCTGATTCTTCACTTTCTATTTCAACTGCACCATGCGTAAATACTTCAGTCACAATAAAAAGTCTTTGCCACGTAGATCAAAGCTTACCTGGGAATAGGTTTAATATGGAGTTATAAAGCAAAACTCTTTGTCCTACTGAGAAATGCTTATGAACTATATTTTTGTCATGAAACATCTTTGTTTTGTCCTTATAAATTCGAGCATTCTCGTAGGCATCATTGCGAATTTCCTCCAATTCTTGAATGTCCAATTTCCTTGTCTTCCCCGCGGGCTCTAACTCCATGTTACATTGTCGAATAGCCCAATAAGCTTTATGCTCCAACTCTACTGGTAGATGACACGCTTTGCCAAAAACAAGTCGGTACAGGGTCATGCCAATTGCTCCCTTATACGCCGTCCGATAGGCCAAAAGCGCGTCATTGAGCCGAAGACTCCAATCCTTACGGTTGGGTTGAACCATTTTTTCCAAAATTGACTTGATCTCTCTGTTTGAAACCTCTGCTAGGCCGTTTGTTTGGGGATGGTAGGCTGTTACTATACGATGATGAACCCCATATTTTGATAATAGTGCCTCTATGACCTTGTTGCAAAAGTGGGTAACACAATCACTGATCAAAGCTCGAGGTGTTCCAAACCTAGAAAAAATGGTTCGTTTTAGAAACTACACAACAGTTTTAGCATTATCATTGCGAGTAGGCTTTGTTTCTATCCACTTAGAAACATAGTCTACCACAAGAAGTATATATACGTTTCCAAACGAAGAAATAAAGGGGCCCATGAAATCAATGCCCCATACATCAAAAATCTCACATACAATATTACTTGTATGCTGACATTTATCGCAAGACTTACAAAAGTTAAACGCGTCGCGAAAGATTGTAGGCCAATATAGCCCACACTCTAATACCTTGTGAGCTGTCCGTTTAGGGCCAAAGTGACCTCCACAAGCTTCTGTGTGACAAAAAGTAAGGATAGAGGTTACCCCGGTTTCTGGAACACATCGTCGTATTATCTGATCTGAGCAATGTTTCCACAAGTATGGATCGTCCCATATATAATTCCGAGCTTCGCGTCTAAGCTTGTTTTTTACGGATTGAGCTAACTCAGTGGGCAACAATCCCATGGTTAAGAGATTAACTATGTCTGCATACCACGGATAGTAAGCCTCGGTTGAGAATAAGCTTTCATCGGGGAACTCATCCTTTATGGGATCATCATTAAACAGAGTTTTTATCCTACTCAAGTGGTCGTCCACCAGGTTGTCACACCCCTTTTTGTCACGAATCTCGATACCAAATTCTTAGAGCAGTAAAATCCACCTAATGAGCCTTAGCTTTGCTCCCTTCTTTGCGATCAAGTACCTAAGAGCTGCATGGACAGAAAAAATAATCACCTTAGATCCCAGTAAATATGATCGAAATTTATCTAGAGCAAACACAATAGCTAAAAGTTCTTTTTATGTGGTTGTGTAGTTGCTTTGTGTAGCATTTAGAGTCTTTGAGGCGTAACAGATGACATGAGGCTCTTTCGCTATCTTTTGTCCCAATACGGCTCCCACGCTGCGTTCGCTTGCATCGCACATAATTTCAAAGGGATAGTTCCAGTCTGGTGCTTGCACTATAGGGGCAGTTACCAACTTTTGCTTAAGTGTATCAAAAGCCTCCTTACATTTTGGGTCAAACTCAAATTTCTTGTCTTTCTGCAACAGCTCGCACAATGGTTCAGCTATTTTTGAGAAGTTTTTTATAAAACATCTGTAAAATCTTGCATGGCCAAGAAAAGAACGTATCTCTCTAAAAGTAGAGGGATATGGCAGAGAATTTATAATGTCAATTTTGGCCTTATCAACCTCAATTCCCTTAGATGAGACTATATGACCTAGAATCAAACCTTTGTCTACCATAAAATGACACTTTTCATAAATCAAGACAAGATTAAATTCTATGCACCTGTTCAAAATTATCGTAAGGTTTTCAATGTGTAGAAGCCCAAATTGCCCGGGCCCGATTATATCAAAACCCAACCAAACCTCTAAACCCACTAAAACCCTTAACCCATTACCCATTTACATCTACCCAAACCCATTACAAAACCCAAATATTAAACCCAATTCAAAAGCCCATTAAGCCCTCCCCAAAAAAAAACCTAACCCAAAAAAAAAAGAAAAAAACCTAACCCAAAAAAAAAGAAAAAACCTAACCAAAAAAAAAAGAAAAACCTAACCCCCCAAAAAAAAACCAAGAAACCTTAGCCACCTAGCCACTTTCCCACTTGCCCCATTTTTCCTCCCATTTTTGATATCCATTGTCTACCACCACCACTTACAAAATAGAAAAAGAAATAATAGAAAATCATGTAAAAGATGGCTATAAAAAGCCATTCAAAAATCATGTAAGAGAGGAGGGGAGATTTTATAAAGATTGAAAAAAAAAACACAAAAATCCCTTCAAATTTTGAACACAAAAGAAACATCAATAAAAAGGTTGCATCTTTTTCTTTTTTCCTCTTCTTTTGAATCTTTTTTTTTCTTTTTTTTTGTGTTGTTTTTTTTTCTTTCTTTATATATACATATATTGTTAAAAAAAATTTACCTTTTCCGGCCACCGTAGGCGGTGGCCGGCGGTGGCCGACGACAGGCGGCGACCGATGATCGACCGGTGACCGGCCCCCTTGGCCGGATTTCCTTTCCCCCCTCCCTTCTCTCTTCTTTCCCCTTCTTTTTTTTAGGTATTTTATATATATTATGTATATATTTTTTTTAATGCCATTAGTTATATATTTCTTATGTATATATTCTTAAATACTATTATATACATATATATATTTTAAATACCATATTGTGTATATATTATTATTACAAATTATTACTATTGCTAGTATTATTATAACTATTATTATATTAGTGTATATTTTATGTACATATGTATATATATATTTTTGCACATATCATTATTTTATATTATTGTTGTAAATTTTTTATGTATATATTTTTTATGTACGTTTCCTAATATTTTCTTTTATTGTAGATATTATTATTATTACATACTTTTATTATATGCATATATATATATGTATTTTTATGTACATATTATTATTTTATATTATTATTACCAAATATATTATTTTTCCTATTTTATTATTAGTACATGATTTGTTTTTATTTTGTAAATATCATTATTATTGTTATTCTAATATTCTAGTATTCCATGTTAATATTTTTCATTAATGATATCATTTTTTTGCGTCTTTTATCTATTTTTAATTTTTCACTTTAGGAATATTTTTTCTCATGTTTTAATTAATTTTAAAAATAAGGCAATGTACCGATTTAATATTAAGCCATCGATTTCATCGCTATGTTGGGTGAAATTCGTCGGCTTGTGTTAAAAAACGGGACACCCTTTCTAAAAAAATCGAAAACTAAAAATTCTCATTTTTCAATCGGATCACGATTAAATATTATATTGAACTCGTATTTTTGAAAATCAAGTTAACACATGTTTATGAGATACCAATTTTGGGCGTCGCGAGGGTGCTAATACCTTCCTCGCGCGTAACTGACTCCCGAACCCCAATTTTTCTCTGGACTTTCACGTAGACCTAAATTTGGCCTTCTTTTTGTTTTAAAATAATTTTATTAGGTGTCCGATCACACCTATAAAAAAGGATCGGTGGCGACTCCCTTTGTTAATAAAATCGAAAGTTGATTTTCAAATGTTTAATAAATCGCCACAATTAGCGACCAAGCGAAACTAAAATTTTTTTTACGTCGCTACAGCTGGAGACTCCGCTGGGGACCTCCATTTTTGAGAGTCGAGTTGAATTAAACGCGTGTTGTCAAAATTTTCAAATTTCCGTGTTCAAATTAATATTTAATCATGATCCTTAAGTTTTGTTTTCGAAAAAATCATACATACGTATCTCCTAATTTGTTTTATCTTTCGTTTTAGTTTTGTAGTTTTAAAATAAATGGAAGGATTGCAAGTTTCTCCCACACACCGTGCACTTGCATTTTGCATAACATAAGCTCTCTACCCGGGCTCTGTCCGTTTAAGTGAAAGTAAACGCTATGCCTTCGTGAGTTAACTCGTCCCTCCGTACAGGCTAGTGAATACTTTCGGGTTACATATGACTTATGCTTTCGTGAGTTAACTTGTCCCTCCGCATAGGCATAAGTAAATGTAATCCCTCGAATTGAACTCGTGAGCCTGTGATGGGTTATGACCGAGGCTTCGTGCTAATCTTAGCAGATGATAGTACGAGCAATTCGAGTACCTGTCTAGAACCAAAACCGCATATAGTGAACCATACGAGCCACCCAACTAGAGCCATGCCGAACCTCCGCTCGTTTAGTAGTCACCGAAATAAGTACACGGGAAAAGCACATCTTACCTTCTATTTCTTTTACATTTGTGCTTTCTAAGCAAGGGAATCGAGTCCACTGGACCAAGTAGCTTAATTTGTTAGATTTTCCACAGTTTTTCTCTGTTTATATGTGTTGCGCTAACCAAGGTCGTTTGTCTGTATTTTTATTTTTCATCATGCATCGAAGGCATCTTGTTAGGAAGGTGTTGATTAGAGATTGGTTGCCAAAAACGGGTTTCTAATGGAGGAGCCAATTATACGAGTGACCGAAACATTGTGTAATACTCCTTTGATTAAGGAAATGCCTAAATAGGGGCTATCTTGAAATTAACACCAAATTTTTGCATATTCATTCATGACTGACATTCATTTGACATTCATGCATTCATTCATGCATTCATTCATACATTGCATATCCGATACTCGGTCAATGAAGACAAAATATATAATTCGCAGTTGTAATACCACAAGACTGGAACCACGTCATCCGTATAAAACGCGCCGACAAGCTAGAGTAATGGAGGCTGAATTCAATGAGAGAATTGAAAGGATGGAAAGGGCTCAAAAGGAATTATAAGAGCAACTGGCCAAATCGCAACAAGAAATGAGAGACCTAATGGTGAGATCTCGAGAGGAATCACTCGAGCAAAGAGATCAGATGGCCAAAATGATGGAGATGATGACAACTTTGGTCAAAGGAAAAGGACCCGTGCAGAACCCCGATGTTATGGAACCTCAGTCAAGAATTCACCACGATCAGGATCCACTCTATCTCCCGGGATTCACTCCACCACTCGTATATACAACACAAAGAGGGTATACTTAAGGGGAACCCACAGTCTTGGAACAACGACCTATGCCACCTGCTCCACCCACTAATCTGGGGCAAGGAATATTCGTGTTGAACCTAGGGGCAAGCCCTGCTGATCCACTAGTTCCAGATCTGGACAACCCAGCAGAGGTAGCCAAGTTGAAATTGGATAATCATGATGCAAAATATAGAAGTCTAGAGGAAAGACTCAAAGCAATAGAAGGCACTGAAGTCTTCTCCGCACTAGGTGCCAAAGAACTTAATTTGGTACCTGATCTAATCTTGCCTCCGAAATTCAAGGTGCCTGATTTTGAAAAGTATGATGGGACAAGGTGCCCAAAAGCACATCTCATCATGTTCTGTCGAAAAATGACCGGTTATGTGAACAAGGATAAGCTACTTATACATTGCTTTCAAGATAGTCTAACAGGGTCAGCTCTTCGGTGGTACAACCAACTCAGTAGAGAAAAGATTCGATCCTGGAAGGACTTAGCGTCAGCATTTTGCGAGCAGTACAAGCATGTGTCGGATATGGTGCCAGACCGGATGACTTTGCAAATGATGGAGAAAAAGCCATCAGAAACCTTCAGACAGTATGTGCAGAGATGGAGAGAAGTCTCAGCCCAAGTGGAACCCCCACTAACAAAAACGGAGATAACCGTTCTCTTTATCAACACCTTAAATGCGCCATTTTATGACAAATTAGTGGGAAGTGCCACGAAAGAGTTTGCGGATATTGTAATATCTGGTGAGCTCATTGAGAATGCCGTCAAGAGCGGTAGAATAGAAGGTCAAGAAAGTTCAAGAAGGGCAGCGCCCACGAAGAAGAAAGAACCAAAAGCCCACATGGTGAGAATGAGAAGCCGTTATGCCCCTAACCCATATCCAAACCAACCCCGACCTCGAAATTATCCACCTCTGAATTTCTATTACCCTCCTCAAACCCCTTACTACCAAACACTGCCTCATTACTCTTCTTACCCCGTTTGCGCCACAAGTAACTCGAGACCAACCGCCACATTCCCATAAAATACAATACCCGTCCAAGGTCAACCCAAAAACGAGCAGAGGCCAGCAAAACCCAATTCTGAGAGACCATAATTTACCCCTATTCCTGTGTCATATGGGGAACTGTACCCAAAATTTTTGGAGAAGCAATTGATATCCCCGCATTATATGGTACCATTGAGGCCCCCATACCCGAAATGGTATGACCCAAACGCTAGTTGTGCATACCATGCGGGAAACCAGGGGCACTCTACGGAAAACTGCCTGGCCTTCAAAAGGAGAGTTCAAGGACTTATCGATGCGGGTATTCTGCGATTTGATGGCACTGGCGGTACATCCGGGAACCCATTCCCAAACCATGCCGAAAGGAATGTGAGCGCAGTAGGAGAGGAGGACAAACGACAAAGTAGAAGACGGGTTTCTGAAATAAGAACACCTCTGTAGAAAATTTTGGAGGTGCTAGTTGAAAAGGGTTCGCTTTGTCATCTTAACAGAGTATTCGAGGGAAGGAATACAAAAGATCCAAGTTTTTGCGAATTCCATAGTATTGAGGGGCACGACATTCAATCCTGCAAAGAGTTCAGGAGATTACTGCAAAATATGATGGACAATAAGGAGATTGGGATTTTTTATAAAGGCGAAAAGGCCAATGAGAAAGAAGTATGTACCTCCGACAATCAATCTCAGGTTGTCCGTATAGCGCCGACCGACCGTTAATAATTTATTATGACGCGAAGAAGGAACCAGTGAAACCAAAAGTGATAATCGAGGTACCATCTCCTTTCCCCTATAAGGACAATAAAGCAGTACCATGAAAATATGACATTAATATCCTCACAACTGAAGATGAAAAACCCAAAGCCATGACTGAAAGCGTTGGGGAAGTAGGTCATTTCACTCGTAGCGGAAGATGTTATTCAAAAGAGGTCGAATCAGTAAAGAACAGTGACTTGAAACAGAAAGGAAAAGCACCGATGCATGTGACCGAAGAGGAGCATGAAACTGTGCCTGAACAAGAAGCTAAAAAGCCTGTGGACGAGGAGGAAGCACAGGAATTCTTAAAATTTATCAAGCACAGTGAGTACAACGTGGTAGAACAATTGAGTAAGCAGTCAGCACGAATCTCGGTATTATCTTTGCTGTTGAATTCAGAGCCACACCGGAACGCTCTGCTGAAAGTGTTAAATCAAGCTTATGTGGCAAACAATGTATCCGTTGAAAAACTAGATAGGTGGGTGAACAAACTGAATGCTGATAATTTCATTTCTTTTAATGATGATGAAATACCGCCCAATGGTAGAGGCTCAGTGAAAGCATTGCATATCACAACCCGTTGTAAGGGCTATATAATACCGAATGTGCTCATCGACAATGGATCGGCACTCAATGTCATGCCTTTAGCCACACTTTCCAAGATTCCGATGGATTTGTCCTATCTAAGGCCTTGCCATTCTACAGTAAGGGCATTCGATGGAACAAGACGAGAAGTTATGAGAAAAATTGAGATCCCTTTAGAAGTGGGTCCCTACATATACGATGTTGAGTTTCAAGTCATGGACATTACACCATCATACAATTGTCTCTTGGGAAGACCTTGGATTCATTTTGCTGGAGCGGTCCCATCATCCCTTCATCAAAAGGTGAAATTCATCATGGATGGCTGTTTGGTCACTTTCGAGGGAGAAGAAGACATTGTAGCATCTATTTCTGCCGACGCACCATATATTGAAGTGAGTAAAGATGCTATGGAATGTTCCTTCCGATCTCTTGAATTTGTCAATGCCACATTTGTCACTGAGGGAAACAGAATTCCCGAGCCAAAACTGTCGAGAAATATCAAGATGGGTGTCAAGTTGACTGTAGGAAAGGGAGCCCGAGCAAGGAAAGGTTTGGGAAGGTACCTGCAAGGAATAGTCAGGGCCCTAAAGCCAGTGCACCACAAGGCCCGATACGGTTTGGGGTTCCAGCCGGACATGCGTCAAAGAAGAAAACAGTGGAAGAAGGATCAGGAGAGAAGGATCGCAAGAACTTTGGGCCGAGAAATAGAATGGGAGCCCATAACATACCCTTCTTTGTCAAAAACATTTACATCTGCAGGAATAATATACCCCAGACAAGATAATATACAAAGCACGCTGTTATTAATTGAAAGGGGTCTTCAGAATGTCAGTATAAATGTCATTGACAAAGAAGCTAACGCAAGTAAAGACGTCTCAAGGATACGCCCTTATCCCCCGGGTTTCATGTTGAACAATTGGACTGCCGAGGATCTTCTTGTAGTTTATAAGTCTTCAGAGTAATGCTCAAACGTTAACATTCTGTTATGTCCTTAGATATAATAGAATTCTTTTGTAAGAGTTTGCATTCGCTTTTTATCATTTAAATGAATATCAATAAAGATACATTTTGTCACGATTTTTTTCGCATTATCGCTAATTTCATAATCATTTTCTCATTTCATAGCCTATACTCACATTTGCCTCATTGCCATGACATGACATTTCTTTGTTGATTCCAATACTTGGATGCCCCTCTATAGCTTCCTTTTCCATTCAACTTTCAGGTGCTCAGATATTGACGACATGAATAAGCCCGTTACGAATCTTGAAATTGATTTTGAGAAGGCTGTTTGCTTAGGAGAATTTGAAGCCGAAGAAAATGCTGAAGATTATGTCTCGTCTCCTAAATTTTAAGAATGGTGGAACAAGAGAATAAACAGATTTGCCTCATGAAGAATCTGTGGAAACAATAAATTTGGGCACTGAAGAGAGGAAACAAGAAGTGAAGATTGGGACTTCTATTTTAGAGAGTACCAGACATAGTTTGATCATTTTACTCCGCGAATACAAAGATGTTTTCGCATGGTCATACCAAGATATGCCAGGGCTAGATGAAGATTTAGTGGTCCATAAGCTCCCATTAAAGCCAGAATGCAAGCCCATCCAGCAAAAATTAAGACGGATGAGACCCGAAATGCTGTTGAAAATAAAAGAGGAAATCAAGAAGCAATTTGATGCTGGCTTCCTATAAGCCTCCAAATATCCAGAATGGGTGGCTAACATAGTCCCCGTACCAAAGAAAGATGGCAAAGTACGAATGTGCGTGGATTACCGTGACCTGAATCGAGCAAGCCCAAAAGATAATTTTCCCTTGCCACATATTGACACGTTGGTGGACAACACAGCAAAACATTCATTGTTTTCTTTCATGGATGGATTCTCAGGGTACAATCAGATCAAAATGGCCCCGGAAGATATGGAGAAAACTACCTTCATAACGATGTGGGGAACATTCTGCTACAAGGTGATGCCTTTTGGGTTAAAGAATGCTGGGGCAACATATCAGAGGGCTATGGTGACGTTATTCCATGACATGATGCATAAAGAACTAGAGGTCTACGTCGACGATATGATTGCTAAATCTCGAGGAGAAGAAGAGCATGTAATGAACCTCAAGAAGTTGTTCGAAAGGCTGATAAAGTTTCAGCTAAAGCTTAATCCAGCCAAATGTACATTCGGGGCTACCTTGGGAAAGTTGCTAGGCTTCATTGTCAGTGAAAGAGGTATCGAAGTTGATCCAGATAAAATAAAAGCCATCCAAGAATTACCACCTCCGCGCACGCAAAAGGAAGTTAGAGGATTTTTAGGGAGATTAAATTACATCGCCCGATTTATCGCTCAACTTACCAACCAATGCGACCCAATCTTTCGGCTTCTTCGAAAACATAACCCGGAAGAATGGAACAAGGAATGCCAAGTGACCTTTGATAAGATAAAACAATATTTTTCCAGTCCTCCAGTGCTAGTACCGCCAACTCCGGGAAGACCATTAATTTTGTATCTGACAGTGTTCGAAAGTTCAATGGGTTGCGTACTGGGACAACATGACGAGTCAGGAAAGAAAGAAAAGGCGATCTACTACCTCAGCAAAAAGTTCACTGAATATGAGGCAAAATATTCGTCCGTTGAGAAATATTGTTGCGCTCTGGTTTGGGTAGCTCGGAGACTCAGACAATATATGTTGTATCACACGACATGGCTAATTTCAAAGCTGGACCCAATAAAATACATGATGGAATCGCCGGCACTATCAGGAAGAATGGCACGATGGCAGCTCCTCCTTTCGGAATATGACATTGCCTATGTAAGTCAGAAGTCAATAAAAGGGAGTGCAATAGCTGACTTCTTAGCAACTCGAACGACAGAGGAATATGAGCCTTTAAGATTCGATTTCCCAGACGAAGACTTAATGTGCATCACAGAAATAGAATCCGAGTCATCAAAAGAGAAGTCATGGAAGATGTGCTTTGATGGTGCGTCAAATGCTTTAGGGCATGGAATTGGAGCAATCCTGATATCACCAGACGGGAATCATTATCCGTTCACTGCAAGACTGAACTTCTTCTGTACCAATAATATCGTAGAATATGAGGCCTGTATCATGGGGCTTCGTGCAGCTATCGAACGAAACATCGAGATCTTGGAGGTGTACGGGGACTCAACCCTAGTGATTTACCAAATCCGTGGAGAATGGGAAGTGAGGGACTCAAAATTGATTAAGTACAGCGATTTAGTGGCTGGATTGATCAAGGAATTCAAAGAAATAACTTTTCATTACTTCCCACGAGAAGAGAACCAACTGGCTGATACCCTAGCCACTTTGGCTTCAATGTTCAAAGTAAGTAGAGAAGCAGAAATAATGCCCTCAAAATGAGCATATACGAGGTCCCTGCACACTGTTGTAGCATTGAGAAAGAAGTAGATGGACGGCCTTGGTTCCATGATATCTTAGAATATATCAAGAATCAAAGGTATCCCGAACAAGTGAATGAGAACGATAAAAAAACAATTAGAAGAATGGCAGCGGGATTTGTTCTTGATGGGGATATCCTGTATAAAAGAGGAAAGGATCAGATGCTTTTGAGATGTGTGGATGATGTTGAAACCAGAAAAATACTTGAAGAGGTCCATGAGGGAATTTGCGGAACGCATGCCAATGGTTTCAATATGGCCAGAAAGATCATGAGACTCGGTTATTATTGGCTGACAATGGAAAGTGACTGCATCAATTTTTCCAGAAAATGCCACAAATGTCAAATCTACGGCGATAAAATTCATGTAGCCCCTTCACCCCTTCATGTCATGACTTCTCCGTGGCCTTTTTCTATGTGGGGCATGGATGTCATAGGGTCAATTTCTCCAAAAGCTTCAAATGGACATCGATTCATTTTGTGGTTATCGATTACTTCACAAAATGGATTGAAGCCGCTTCATTTGCCAATGTGACGAAGACTGCAGTGTGCAAGTTTTTGAAAAAGGAAATCATTTGCCGATATGGTTTGCCTGAAAGAATCATCTCAGATAATGCCACGAATCTAAACAATAAGATGATGAAAGAAGTGTGCGAGCAGTTCCAAATAAAGCATCATAATTCCTCGCCCTATCGCCCAAAGATGAACGGGGCTGTTGAAGCAGCTAACAAGAACATTAAGAGGATCATTGGGAAAATGACTGAAACATATAAAGATTGGTACGAGAAACTTCCATTTGCTTTGTTTGCATATCGCACATCTGTGCGAACATCTACGGGAGCAACTCCTTTCTCTCTAGTCTATGGAATGGAAGCTGTGCTACCTATCGAGGTTGAGATCCCCTCTCTGCGAGTATTGATGGAATCAAAGTTAGAAGAAGCAGAATGGGTTCGAGCTCGATATGATCAGTTGAACCTCATTGAAGAAAAACGTCTAAGGGCAATTTGTCATGGGCAAATGTACCAAAAGAGAATGATCGCAGCCCATGACAAGAAGGTACGACCAAGAGAGTTCCATGAAGGAGAACTCGTTCTGAGAAAGATTCTCCCAATACAAAAAGACCTGCGAGGAAAATGGGCACCAAATTGGGAATGACCATACGTTGTAAAAAAGGCATTCTCAGGAGGAGCTTTAATCCTTACCGAGATGGATGGGAAGGAGTTACCGAATCTGGTGAATTCGGATGCGGTGAAGAAATATTATGCTTAAGATGAAAACCCGAAAAGGGCATCTAAAAAAAAGGGGGCGAAAACCCGAAAAGGGCGTCTTGATTAGTACAAAAAGATTAGGATGAAAACCCGAGAGGGCGTCCTAATGAAACAAACCTGGCGGTCGAACGATAGGTCAAGTAGTGAGACTACAGTATTTGAAGCATTCTGAAAGCTCGAAATCTTCTACGCAAGAAGCCGCGCTCGAAAAGATTTTGATTGAGGAACGAGGAAGAGTTCATGTGTTGATATCTAGAGCATTTGTATCCGTTGAATACGATCCTTTCTTTCTTTTTGACATTTTTTACTCTCATTGTTTAACTTGCTTTGTTTGCCACATTGAAATAGATGAATATGAAATATCATTTTTGTCCCTATCTGACCTTTTTCATGCATCTCATTATGTGTTTATTTACATGATAAATGGTGAAATGACATACTCTAAACAAAAGAAATGTTAAGCATTACCTGGATGAAAATTTGATAAGCACAAGAGTCTCAAAGTAAGAACAAAGTTCAATCGGGGGCAGAAGAGTGATATCTGAGAAACGTCGATTACTCGTGAAGCTTGAAGACAGGTATAAGGACTGAAGAGAAAGTCGAGAATCAAAGCAATGAACACAGATCCTCAACAATCGTGGCTAAATGGAATACGACAAACATGCTTAAGGAGCACTGCATAATCATGTAGGCATAAAAGCATTTAAGAAAAACATATGCATATCATGATAACATCATACATGGCATATACAGGTACTCCAACAGAGCAAGAATCTTGAATGAGAGTCGCACTGAATCAAAGGAAAAGACACCCGAATTCTACCAAAGGACAGGTTTTGGTATTTTGATGTTTTTAAGTCATGCTTTTCAAGGAAAATCAACTCATATTGCGAGAGATGAGTTGAGCCTCAAGACACGTTGAGGTATTTTTAATTTGTTGTTTTCAATCAACTATATTGCGAGAAGTGAGTTGAGCCTCAGGGCACGCTGAGGTATTTTTAGTTTTTAAATTGACTCATATTGCGAGAGGTGAGTTAAGCCTTTTAATTTTTGTTTTTCAAATCAACTCATATTGCTAGAGGTGAGTTGAGCCTCGGGGCACGCTGAGGTATTTCAATTTTTGGTTTTAATTTCAACTCATATTGCGAGAGGTGGTTGAGCCTCAGACACGATAAGGTATCTCAATTTTTGTTTGTCAGAATCAACTTATTGCAGAGATGGTTGATCTTTAATTTCTACTTTTCAAATCAGCTCATATTGCGAGAGGTGAGTTGAGCCTCAGGTCACGCCGAGGTATTTTCAATTTCTGTCTTCATTATTATGTTTTTGAAAGAATCACTCATATTGCAGAGGTGGTGAGTCTCAAGTCACGCCGAGGTTTTTCATTTTCTTTTTCATTATTTTTTTTGAAAGATCAATGTATTGCGAGAGGCGAGTGACTCAGGTCACACGCCGAGGTACTTTCAATTGTTTTTCAATTTCTGTCTTTAAAAAATCAACTCATCATTGCAGAGTGAGTTGGCCTCAGGACCCTGGTAATTTCAATTTTGTTGTCAAAAAATCAACTCGTATTGCGAGTGCGAGTGAGCCTCAGGTCACCGCCGAGGTATTTTCAATTCCTACCCGCTCCTCCTTCCACATGGTCCTAGCCTTTTTCAAAAAAAA